>NW_023269734.1:0-142312 GCF_004353265.1 Vitis riparia | reverse complement strand
GAGTCCCGCTCCCTTATAGGTTTCCTGGAGTGGCTAGCCTCCAGTTAGGGCTGGTGGGTTTTTGTTTGTTTTTTGGTCTTTTGTTGTGAGGCCGTCGTCGCCTCGTATACTCCCTGTGTACCTTGCGGCGTTTGCCTTTGCTAATATATTTGTGTTTACGTATCAAAAAAAATAAGTAGCACATGTTTTTGTACATATTCTTATAGTAAAAGTTTTTTTTTTTTTTTTATAAAAAAGGTGAATTTTATAAGAGTTAAAACCAGTGCCAAAACACATCTGTCCCATGTTTGTATGAGACATTGAATATCAAGGATGAGGAATCAATGGATATCATTGTAGATAAATAATAATGCAATTTTTATGCTGCGCTATTTAACTCCAAAACCTTGGCAAACTGAGAAAATCAGTCTCATGAAAACCCCAAGATGTATTTACCTGCTTAAAAGAACGAAAGAGTAGTCCTCAAGGCCAATCTCACAAAGACGCCACTGTTCAAAACAAGTATTGTGAGGAATAAAACTAACAGAATTTGAGGAACAAAACTAATAGCATCAAGTTTGAGATTTTCAGTTTGAAGCTAATGCAGAAGGATTATCATGTAATTGTCCCACCTTTTGACGCATTGCTATTGCAGCATCAGGGGCATCATTTCTGAGACCACTTTCAAGACCCTTCACAATTACTTCTCTAAGAGCATTCAAAGATTGTGCAGTTTTGAGCAGCAAATCAATGCTTTTATCCAAAGCATTACTTGATTCTTCCAAATTATCCAATCTCTGGACATCAATAGAGACTCAATTATTATCATCTGATACTGAAATTACAGTCGTTAACACCAATAATGTAATATAATAGTAACCAGAAATCAGGAACATCTTTGTTCCACAGAAGAATACACTAGAACAATATCCTATTCCAAGTCCAGAGTGAAATCTATCCACAAGTTTGTGCTTCATGACTTCATCATTAACTTGAAGTACACTTTTTCATTTATTTTCTATTTTTATTTTATGTTATATATCCATGTATTTGTTTGCAAATAGAAAACAACCAATTTTACTATGAAAAGAAAACAAGAATTTACAAATAGGATATAAGGACTTAAGGCCTAGCTCAAGGGATGAAGGCATGGGCTGGAAATATAAGAGGTCCAAGGTTATGCATACATTATTTTCTTCAACAGCTTATTTTATTATTTCTTTAAGTTTTTCCCAATATTTTTATGAGTTTTGATTAATTTTAGTCCCACAGAATTTTTTTTTTTTTTTTTTGGATCTCCATCCGATACTTTTTGTATTTCTTGAAATTTCCATAAAATCCAACCATCGATATTTTGTCAATCGCTGATATTTGATCCTGGATGAGAAAGAGCCTTCCAAACAGAAAAAAGGTAAGAAAACAATACGCAAGCCCACAAAACAATATGCAAGCCAAACCCCTCGAAGGGGCATATATTAACGCTCCTAAGCGGCTATAAAGTCATTCCCACCTCTTAGCTAAGAAGTCTTTCCTGATTACAATCAATCAACCAAATAAGCGTCCACCTAAAGGCATTAGACATGGTGTCAAATCTCACTCATTATGAACACATATTGGTTTTTGCATCTTCCCTAGGAAATCAATCTATAGTAGAACCTCAATAAATTAATACTTGATAAATTGATAACCTTGATTAAATAATGTTTTTTTGCCAATCCTGACTTGGGACCAACATGCTAAATTAATAATTTGATAAATTCGTAAGATAATACATTATAGAAAAATCTGTGTATATATGATCCACTTACTACATAAATTAATAATTTCCTAATATGTTACTAGATCTATATGATCTGTTAAGGAGGCCTTCGTAATATATGTGTCCAATGTTGCTTGTTTCTCCTTGAAAGTGAAGTCGATTTGGATCTTGTCTTTAACTTTCGTAATGCGGAAAGAAGCTATAGTGTGACGTTCTCCTATTGCAACAAGAAATTATTCAATGTCATTATCAAGTTGAGTGCTTCTTTGTGTGAGACGAGCTCCATAGTAGAATTATCATCTTTAACTTCATCCTCTCTATCATTTCCCATAACACTCTCAATAATCTGCTTGTCACTCAAAATCTTTGAAGTTGTGTTGTTTTCTTCATGGTAGTTCAAGAGGTACTTGACATTCATTCTATTAAGGCACTGCAACTCCTTGATTACTATTTCCAATTCTCGAATGCCTTTGCCATCTAAGGGTTCATCCAAATTCTATGAAGCCATGTTATTTTTTTTATTTTTTATCAAAAACAAAATATATGTATTAGATGAGAAAAGAAACATGAGAAGGATGAGGAATCCTCCCCATGAAGTACAATCAAAAGAACTAAGTAAACCTCCACTAACCAAGGAGGGCTATACAAAAGGAACAAAAGGCCTACACAAGTAAAACAATCCTGACCCTATATGAAGCCATGTTATCTACGGACCTAATTTTACAATGTCAAAAGCAATTTGCAATTGTGTTTTTCTTGAACATCTATTGTCCAAGTCAAAATTGAAAGATTCATTGCATCTAAAACATTTATCTTTTTGGGATTTGGTTGCCCTACTTCATAACTCTCCAAAAGATAACAATAAATTCAGCAATGATAATGCATCTTGAAAGCTCGCATGATCCTTACACGACAAGGCTGAGTATTTGATGTCGTGTAGGGTGGCAAAAAAAGCAATTCCATATTTTTCAATCCTCTAATTTTTGGATGAGTAGGAAAATTATCAACAAATAAGAGTGTTTTTCTATCATCCATTTGTTTATCAAATTGTCGAACATATTCTTGAAATAATGTCCCAATCATCCATTCTTGTTTGTTGGCATGATACTCACAGTTCATATCGTGCAAGTTTACATTCTTGAAAACCGTAGTTTAGCATACCTCCTGATAATCCATAAAGGAATTTTCTCTGAACCATCCTCATTAAAACAAATAGCAGTTGCGAGTCTTTCCTTGTCTTGTTTTTTTCTTTGAAGTTGCTTTGTTGCAGAGAATGATCTAGTGTAACCTATAAAACAATCCTTCATCCATACTGAAAACATCTTTTATTGCAACTTGATGTACTTTCCCCCTTATGGATTGCAAATTATTCTCAATGCCCTTCATATCAACGGATCCACTTTCTCTAAAATGATAATATGTTTTGATCTCATATTTTGATTTGAAACACTTAAGCTAAACTTGAGAAAAATTGAATCATGTAGTATCTATAGGGTATACATCTATTTTCAGAATTTTTTTGCCTTCTTTGTGATTAGCTCTCCAATCATATCCACACGTTCTTGGTATAGGATAATCCACTTATAAAGAGTCTTCTCTACATCAGGGAATTTTGCGCCTTTGTGTTGTTTAACATCGCCTTTTTTAAAATCAATCAAGAGAAATTCTAAAGACAACTTAATCGTATTTGATATCATCCCTTGACTTACTTGCAAGTTAAACTTTTCTGAAACCCATTGTTGTAATTATTTATGAGTGCAAGTTGGATTTTCTTTGTTGTACTTGCACAATGCTTTATGCATTTCACAGTCATTGTTGTTTTCTTTATACCGTTTGAGATGAGAAGCCATTGTTGTATGATGTGTTGTGCTATACTTTTGTTGACTTAAATAGAGTTTTGTTTGGTTAAATGTTCATAAAATAGAATGATGTGGTAAGGTTAATTTCACTCATACCCTCTTAGATTTGATGTAAATACATCTAGCTATCATTAGTTTCAAATTTTATTGATTAGCACCCTTATGGATGTATTATGTTCAAAAAAATTTAATTTTAGCAAGTTCTAGGTAAAAAAAGACTTTAGATAGGTGTGCTTAACAACTCCATAAAAAATAATTTTATTATTTAAAAATAAATAAAATTTATAGATGGAATTCATCTATAAGGGTGCTAACTAATGAAATTAAAATCAATGGTGACTAGGTGTATTTACATCAAACCTTCAGGGGTGCGAGTGAAATAAACCCTAATGTGGTACATTCAACAATGTAATGTTATATTTTTCGAAAAATTAATACTTCTTTAAAAAAATAAATAGATTCATGAATTTTACTTGTTTAAACAAAATATATGAAAAATAGTTACTTGTTAAAAGGAAATATTTAATTTACAATAAAACAATATTATATACAATATTTTGGGAAAATAAGGAAGACCTTGATAAATTAATAAATCATTAATTTATCAATTAATTACTATTTGCTTAATTAATAGATTTTCCTTGGTCTCAAGGCTAGTAATTTATCAATTGGTCGATTGTGTGTTTGTAGAAGCATAATGGGGGATTGGGTTTTAAAAGTCTTCATCTCTTCAACAAGGCTCTCTTGGGTAAATGGTCTTGGAGTTTGTGAAGGAAAGGAACCGCATTGTCTGAAAGCAAGTACATTGTAGCAACTGGTTTGTGCTCTTTTTCACATATAGTGGGTGATGCATTCTTCAGTGGGGGGGGGGGGGGGGGGTGGTGCTTCTAAGTTGGAATGGTGTACCGGTTGGCAAAAAAAGGAAAAAGGCTTGGAAAGTTACTCCTCTTTGCATTTTTTGGTCCATTTGGAGGGAACGTAATAGGAGAGCTTTTGAGGACAAGGAATGCTTAGATCAATCTTTTAAAAGTTCATTTTTTTTACCTATTTTGGGATTGGGTTAGTGTACATCGGAGATAACATTACTTCTTTGATAGAATTTGTGGATTGGTTAGGTTCCCCTTAGGGTGCGATTATATTATCACCTCTATTGGTTTTTGTATATGTATACATCGTGTATACCTTTTATTTAATACAACACACGTTTTACTTACCAAAGATAAATAAATATCATAGTCTAGTCTCCTGAATCAGCTGGGAGATCATTTTCTCCTTGGTTTTTCAAGGGATCTTTATCTGCAAACATGAAACTCATGATGTGATCCTAAAATGGTTTCCAGGAAGAGAAAGCGATGAATGTTAACATGTAGAAAAAGCTTAGCTTGAGGAACTATCCTCAAGAATCTTTGGTTCAAGACTCAACATGAAACCAATCTTAAAAACATTTAACATTAATCTAACTCAAAGTATTTGTTTGAAGCACATAAAGCAAAATTACTATATAACGAAAAAGAAAAGGGAAGTTGGTAAGGCGACAAAGATACAACATTATATTAGGCAATAAATGGCAAAATATGGCAAGTTCCAAACTATGGCATATAAGTTATGTTTGATGACATTAAGAGTGTCGTTTTCTCGTAGCATGGCAGAAGCTCCTTTTTGAGGAATGAAATTGTATAAATTCATAGAAATTCCTACCTAATTCAACCTAAAAAATGTATATAAATAATAATCATATCAAGATGGACTGGAAAATCTACTACCTATGTATTTCCATATACCAAGTAAATCTAAATTCATCATCATATGTGTAGCACAATGGGAACCACTAGAAATGATCAGACATCAGTATAAAAACTGGATGCTTTCAAGCATTGGAAGAGCCTGCAGTACTGTTAGGTTTTTTAATCAAGACCCTTTTTTTTTTTTTTGGGATAAGCATAACTTGGTCAGAAATTTAATTTGCACCGCCTCAAATTCACCACCAAACACCAGCTTAAACAGGAACTCATATCTAGAGATGAAACAAAAGACAAAAGAAAATGACTCTATACCTCCTTGCACTCCAAAAATAATGTAAGGGCTGATGAGCTTCGGTCATCAAAAGATTCTTTTATTGATTCAAGTTGTTCAGTAAGGCTGAAACAATACACAACCACAGATAAAATTAGCTTGTTGAATGATTTAACGTAGCTCTATGGTTAACAAATGAATTTAGATTGCTTACGAGAATTTAGGTGAATAAAACGCTAAATCATCATCAATTCTAGCATGTCATCATTACAAATAGCCACAAAACATTACATAATCAGATTTTGTTCCAAGAGTGATATGCATAAAAGCAATTGGAAAGCAAACAATTAACTTTTGGAACTTATCCACCATTAAATGTGCAGCTATAATCTTGAGAAAATTAACACAAACGGTTGATTATGCAGAGAGCAACAGATCTCAATCAATGTGACTAATAACATTATAAAGAGGACTGTAGTCAAGGTGTAGGAACTAGGAACAAGGTTTAGGGAAAAATTGAAAGGGAAAAACATAGAGTCAGAAAATCACCAAGTTATAAAGGTTATCCACTTAGAGCTTGATCAAAATAGAATTGACTAGAGATAACTTTGTTATATTTTTATTGAAGCTTACATGTGAAGTAATATCACTTTAGTCATACTATCATCCTAGTTCATTACTTCGACAAATGTAAATTTGGCAAACATTCATGTTAGAGAAAAAAAGAATCCAATCATTGTTGCCCTAACAATTCAAAACATCTTTGAAATGTTAAAGTGATCAAATACTTAAAACGTTATAAAGCATACTTTCCAGCATTGAAAAAATCTTTGAGTTCGTGATGAAATATCTTGAATTGTTCTACAAATGTTTCACTATATTCTCCAGGGTTCCTAGTAATTCTTGCAAGCATTGCGTCTGTAGCAACCAAATCTTCTGGGCCAGCATTTCGGTGGAGCTTGTTTTGTATTGTGTGCTTGATTTCTTGCTGTAATGGAGAAGAAAATAAAAAATAATTAATGCAACTTTATTTGAAAACATTAAGAACCAATTCACCACTCATTATAATTAATACAACCTTGAGATCATGAGGGATATCACCCCGATGAGCAATATCTCTAATTCGAGTCAGGGGAACAGATGCAGTAAATTCTGCCTTAAAAGATGGCAAACATGGATGAATCTTGCGAATGACAAGTACTTCCTGCACATTATCAAATAAAAAATATAATTAAATGAATAGAGTGAGTGAAAAAAAAAAAAAAGACTACATGACAGGTAAGTAAAACCTCAACAGTCTGGACAAAAGAACACTAACATATGTTGGTAGGTGGTAGCAGATACTGTAAGAGAAATTAGCTAATGGTTTAGTGACTTTATTGCAATTTTGTCCTAGTCATATTGTTAGCACAAGACCTTACTTCTGTGTATGTGAAGATTTTCAGGCATTGTCAACATGCATTCTTAGGTGTAATAATCAAGAATATAGATATAGGGGGTCAAATATTAGCCTAGAAGTCTCCAATTGATCCCAAGCATTCTTGCTTTAATCATGCTAGAAGTACACAAAAAATTCTTTCCTATTTCCTTTATTGAATTATGATATCTTTGCCCTATCTAAAGGAGGTTTCCTATCAATTTTTTTTCATGGCATTATAGAGAGAAATCAGGAGAGCAAAACAAGAGAGAAGAACTCATTAAACTTGTGTTTTTAGATTGAGAATTTTTGTAATTCTTGAGAGATCACTTTCCTAAGAATTTTTTTTTGATAGGTAAGTGTAACTTGTATTAAAACGCCAAAAGGGGTGTACCAAAGTACACACGGTGTATACAACGGCCACCTAAAAGCACCAAAAAGCAAAGGGAAAACAAAAAATACTCCCTCCCTCATTCCGACCCCAACCAATCACTTTCCTAAGAAACAATTCATACCACTCTTGCATTCATGGATTCAAGGACCAGCACATACCATGGATTTGGTTTGTGATCCATGGACTTAAATGTGTTCCCAACTGTTATCTATTGCAAATAAGAAAAGGTAGACGGTAGACTCTATTCATGGCATTGCAGGGAAGCAATGATCAACAATAGAAGATTTAGTGAACTACATATTGCACTTCAGTAGGCACCACTGTGAGTTAAAAAACAGTGTTTTAACTCTAAGAACTCAATGGCATATCATTGTCAAGAATAGCATTCTACCAAATCTTAATGCAAGAAAATTTTAAGAAGACTAATTTCTGTCTCATATCTATGTCAGAAAGTTATTGTTCACCTGCGGTGAAGTATCTTTCATACAAGAAATTCTTTCCAATTCACGAAATATAAGCCTGGAAATTTCAGCATGCCTGTTTGGACGGTGATGACCACCACCTTCAAAGCAAGGTATTTGCCCTGTGTTGATCCACTGCATATGAAGGAGAAGATCTAAGAAGGACATTGAAATCAAGTCAAAGGAAACAACTCATGCAGAAGCAAAGCTACATAGAGGACCTTTAGATAGATGGCAGAAAAAATGAGAGCTTCCAACCGGTCTCCACTTTCCAGATTTCCAACTAAAAGCTCACGTACAACTTCAAGCTTCATCAATGAAGAGATTCAAGAATGTAAAAATACAAGTATAGAAAATAATGGCTTGAACTTGAGGCATGCAGAAAACGTAACATTCCAATAAAAACTGCAAATAGCAAAAATGCCATCTCACAACAGTACTGGTAAGAACAAAACAGGCATAAATTCACATTACTTTGTTCCCTTGTAGGCTTGCTAGCTCAACAGTAAGTTTAAATCATGGAAAATGAGGAAAATAGTACATTTAAACCCATAAACAACCATAGGCCAAAAGTTATGGAAAGAGAAAAACCCCAAAACAGATGCAACTGTGATGCATCTGCCAGTGACCTTGTGGTCTAGTAGTAGAGTCCATGTGCCATTTAGTTATAGGAGATTCGGGCAAAGTTTAGGAAAGATCTCATGTCTCAGCTCACTTGAGCAGCAATCTCCCTAGGCAGCAATGTACTGGGGGTGTGTAACATTGGCAATAGGTTTTGCCTAGTATGATTAACTCAGCATGAGGCCAAAGCTACAAATAAAAACTAAGACACATCTGGCATAAACCAGAATTTCACCATAGAGCTAGACGACAGAACAGAAAGCTGATATGACACAAATGAAACAGTTCCACCAGCTTGGCCTATTTATATGTCATCATTGAACACAAATGTAAATAAGTAAGAATGATCCAAGAGTTGCATGTTTTCCTTTTTTAAAAAAAAAAAAAGAAAAAGAAAAAAAAAAGACTTCATTAGCGGTAGAGTATAATGTACATTATGGGTCCAAGTCCTAATAATTCAAGCTTTTAAAAAGGTTGGTAACTCAACAGAGTATCAAAGATCTGGTTAACAGGAACTCTTGAATTTGAATCCTCCTTTCATCTATTTATTTGTATAATTATATTTGATCACAAAACTTATGAATTAGTTGTCTGCCTGTCTGCCTTTTGTCTCTCCATGTAGGACAATGTCTGAGCATGATATATTTTATGGACCCATTTCCTAACAGCTAGCTTTTAGGAAAATTGGTAATTCAACAATTATGAATTCCAAAAAGGATTACCACTGAAGGGTCTCAAGGAGAGGTCCTTAAGCCAATGAGATGCAAAATCATAGAAAATAGGCTATGAAGAACATGGTTCAAAGTTGTAGTATCGATCACCGACTTGGAGGGTCCCAAGACATATCGGTCTCAATGTATCAACTCAGTATTGGACGATAAACAAAATAAGATAATTAGAAAGTTCAAAAAATTATAAAAATATTATGTAAATTATTAGAAAAATAGGTACAATTAAATAAGCTCAAAAAAATTATTAAAACAAAATTGTCTCAGATTTTGTAAGGTCATACCATCCATATAAAATTATAAATCCATATGAATTAATGGTTTACCAATTTCAGCTTCCACCATGCACATACCATCCATATAAAATTATAAATCCATATAAATTAAAATTTTACCAATTTCAGCTTCCAACATACACACACAATTCATATAAAATTATAAATCCATATAAATTAATTATTTACCAATTTCAACTTTCACCATACACAACATCCAAATAAATTTTCAACTTTACCAATTTAAGCTTCAAGTTCAAGCCTTCCACCCACACACCACAACTACTGCTTCAAGCCCTCCACCAAATCCATCCATACACAGTCACATGATACCACACACCCACAACAAGAGGGAGATGACTGTGAGGGTTTCCTTGTCAGTGTCCAATCACCACCGCCGACGTACCAAAGCACCTACATAGTGTAGGCTACACTCCAACAATGCTCGATTTATGGTTACATAAGTAAATTCAATTATGTACCCTCATCCTATGCTAATTTCCACTTTTAAAGGCTTCTGAAAGGGTTACCAATTGGTTTCAATTTGTTTTTACTGCTTCTTCGTTGATGTTCTCATTGATGGGTTGAAAGATTGAGTTTCAAAATCACAGGTGTTTTCTTTTGTAGAGGAATCTCTGATTTCTTTGAAAATATTTTTATTTTTATTGTGATGGGAAAGAAAAGGGAATCTGTACTGATTGTAAATTTTTTCTATAACCTAACCGAGTTGGCTAAGTTAACTCGGAATCTCGGTCAAGTTAACTCGGAATCTCGGTCGAGTTAACTCGGAATTTCAGTCGAGTCATCCAATTCTTACCGATTTAGCACCGAGTTAGTGCATTATATCGTATTCGGTATTTACACTTAGAAACCTGATGATGAAACTAAGGAAAAAAAAACAAAAGGAGATATTTAATAAATTCTCCAAAGCCATATAATCTCCTATAAGATCCTCTCCTAGCTATGCATATGGGTTATGCACAAAAAGCTTTGTAAAATACCTCTAAACTTCCCCATTTCATATATATAGCATCAAGAACCTAAAGATACCTACTTTGCCCAATAAATAAAAACACCGGCATCCACCCTCCACCACTCACCCTAGGAGTTCTTTCATTATCACTTTCTTCAAACTCCCTAGTAAAGCTCTAAGCCAAGGTTTGGAAACAAAATCACACCCCATTAAATTCTGTGAGTTTACAAGAGATTAAAAAGAATGTTGCCGACTCTCACTTTGCCAATCAACAAAATAAAATTTCTGGAGGACTCCAAACTCCAGCTATTGGATTTTCCCTGATTCACTAGAGCACGTTAAAATTTAATTGGCCATGATGTAGCTTAAAGGACACCAATGAAATTCAACAGCTGGCCCATACAGAAGCTTAAAATGTAACAGAGGAAACTCTCACCTCAAAAATCCAGTTTTTCCTTCCACAGATAACCCAAATATTGCAAAGCAGGCATAAACCAAGACAACCGGCCCTTTCTCCTTCATACAATCCTTTGAAGAAGATCTACAATATCAGAGTCTGCCCCCTGCAGGCCACCCAAATTATCCCAACAGGCCAAAAAAGGTAATTTCATAGAAGAAGACAATCTATAGTCTCCTTGTTACCTTTAATACACATCAGTCAAGAAAAATCACTTTTGGATTTGCTTTTTTCTTTATCCTTTTTTTTAATAAGCAACAAAAACTGTATTACAGATAAAGGAATTTCATTTCTAAACAAGCTTGAGGCTCCCAAGAAACAGCCTCTCTCAACCCTTCCAGTAAAGCTAGGATATACACCTCTATGGTCAACACTGCACTTTGATACCTGAAAATCTTCAACTTCCCCCAACTTACCTGTGTCAACACAACATGACAAGGGTATGGGTGTGAGATCCTTGTTGAGAACTCACACTTTTCTTCAGATAACACAACATGATAAAGGTATGGGTGTGAGATTCTTGTTGAGTGCTCATATTTTGCTTCGGATATTGGCTATTTTGATTTTTATTTAAATAAAGATAAAAAAGAAGAACAAATAGTTCTTTTTATCAAAGAATTTTATTATCATTACTATTATAAAAATAAGATTACTATTATTATTATTATAGTGTGAAGGATAAGACAGTCAAACAGGTCCCGCACTTGACACTTGTACCCGAACTCATGGAACATAGATATGACACCAAATAGCTTTAGAAAATGCCCTCATCATTGTGCTTGTGCCATTACTAGAAGCCCACCAATACTAATTTGACATGGATTACCCAAGGAATGTTCGTTATAGTTAAGTGTTCAAACAATCTTGATCATACATCTTTCCAAAAACCATTTTTGACTTTGATGCCTCCCCCGTCCAAGTCAAGTGCATGCACTAAGAACATCTTTCAATTTACCTCACTCTAGATTATCTCCATGCCTAACATCATGAGAAGGGTTTTTTACGCTTATAAGTTTCTCATCCTTAAGACTACTCAAGTATACTCAAGAGGTCACAATTGCCTTCAGGAATCTCTTATGGCCCTTCACTAGTTCGAGTCAGAAGCATTTGTATGGCTCACAATAAATCTCCAATCATATGCCTCGTTTTAGCTATCTTAGACTGCTAGCAACCAAGAACTCTCTCTCACCCATCCAGTTGCTATTCATATAGGAAGGAGTCTCTTCTGTTTGGAGGACATTATGGGTTGAGCATAAGAAGCAAAGCTTCATAGACTCAACAAGTAAATCCCAACTTTAGAATAAGCAAATAAGGTAAAAATTCCTATCCATTGCCAAAAAAAATTTATTTCCTTTTTTTCCCCATAAACTCCATCAAGTTCAAACATGATCTAGATCTAGGATTTGGGCTCTAATACAAATTCGATGCACCAAAGGACATTAAATCTACAGTCCACCTTTAGTAACATGTGTAATGAAAACGTTCTAATGGATTTTCAGCAATTAAATAAGGAAATAGCAAGACATTGTGATGCAATTTGAGTTTGAACTCAAAGACAATCGTTTCTAGGTTTGCAAGGCAGAAACAATTCTCTGTAGCTAGATTAGGAAAGAACTATTAACAAAATCCTTTGCAGACTTATTTCTATGAGGGCCACAACAACTCTACAAGCTAGACCCTCTAGTTTCCTTAAAGCTTTATAATCCTAGCCCCTCAAACAACTTAAAAAAATGGAAAGGAAAAGACAAGAAAAGAAAAGTTACATAACTTGTTATAAAGTAGAACCCAAATAATAGTTTATATATGGATACATGCATTCATTTTTTGTATATCTAGATTAAGAATGTGGATTCTAGTGAATAGTATGATCACAGAGTTCTTAAGCTTCAGAGGTTAGAGGCAAGGTGATTTGGTTCTCCTCATCTTTTTGTTTTGATTATAGAAGCACTTAATCATCTCATTTCAAGAACAAGGCAGCGGAGTTTATCAGTGGCTTTAAGGAAAGGGGAAAAAGGGGAAGAAGGGATGAAAGTCTCTCATCTCTTATTTACATATTACAGTTTACTTTTGTGAGGCCAGTGAGAGGTGATGAAATACTAGAAATAGTGTTGATATGCTTTAACTTTGTACCAGGCTTGAAAATCAAACTGTAAAAGCAAGGTAATTCCTTCTGGTGAGCTGGAGTGGATAGATCAGTTTCCTTGTTTGGTTGTAGGGCTGGATACCTACCTCCCACATACCTAAGATTGCCTTTGGAAATGTCTTATAAGACTTGTGCAGAGTGGGACTTGATTAAGGAGAAGTTTAAAATGAGATTGGCCTCTTAGAAGAAGCAATATTTGTTGAGTGCTCTTGAGCCTTCCACTATATTGCATGTCCCTGTTTGAAATTCCTAAGAATGTTAAAATCAGACTAGAAAAAACGCATGCAGAATTTATTTATATGTTTTACTATTATTGGAGTGGGGGCGTCCTTTAGAACGAAGAAAGATGCATCTAGTGAATTGGTTGATAGCATGATATGAGAAAAATTTTGGAGGGTAGGAAATTAGAAAGTTTAGGGTACTTATGCTCCTCTAAGGACCTATCTTTTTGCCTTTGAGACGGTGTGAGTGAAGATATTAACCATTGATCTCTTCATAAGGAAAGGATGGATGATATTGAACAGATATAGTCTGTGAAAAGCTAATGAAGACTTAGCAAATCACATTTTAATCCGTTGTGATTAGAGTAGACAGCAGTAAAATATGTTATTGTGTATATATCAAAGCGTTCTAGTTAGGATGAAGATTCAAGGCTTGGATAAGCAGCAGAGGAAGGTGTGGCAAATGGCTCCCCTTTGCTAGTTTTGGTGCATATGGGAGGTAATGGTTGGATTTTCAATGAGGAAAAGCTATTGATAAAAAATTGAAGGAGATATTCATCAAATCCGTCCATGATACCACATTAGAGATGGAAAATTGTACATTATTGGATTTCATTGATAGTCTATGGCTCATTGATTTTAGCTTTCCTATTTTTTGGCTGGGTGGTTTTCTTTTCTTTCCTTGTCTTTTCTTTTCTTTTCTTTTGGTGTCTCTTGTCTATCCCCTGTGTACATAGGATGCCCTCCCTTTTTGTTAGGCTTTGTTTAATATTTTTTTCTATTTGCCTATCCAAGAAAAGCAATTGTTTGTAAAACTATATTAAACACAAGGAAATGGAGCAAATAAAAAAATAAAATATGAAAGTCTATACAAACTAATTTCCAGGCTAAGCTAGCGAGTGAGCCTACTTGAATTTGATAAGCCTCTTCAATGTTCATGCATCACATGGTTAGCTCTATTCTCATGAATTCTTTTCCTGGCCCACATCAAGAAAGTTACAAGTGCCAGAACCTTAAATGTTACATATCTGCTTCAAGAATAACTTGGTTCTTTTTGGTGCAGGTCAGTGACCTGCTGATGGTTTATGATATTAGGTCCCAGATGTGAAAAGGTCCTCTACTTCTGTCCCCTTGCTGGTTATTATTGACTCTGAAGTTCTTCAAGCAAAAGCTCTTTAGATATATCAACACAAGTTTATGCTCATCAATAAGGGGGCTACACCTAATACCATCTGTCAAGTATGTCATCTTTGTCAAAGACCACTACTTCCTATTGTTTTCCACAAAGTGACATGCTCCATTGGAAAGATTTCTGTTGGATGTTGTGTGTTTGGAAAATGGTTGATAAGGAACCATTCAGGTCTGGCATCAAGTTGACAACGGTATTTTTCCATGAAGAAAGGATCCAGAAGATTTATTACAATGATATCTTGCTTTTGCTTGATAAAATTGTTGTTTCCCATTTAATATAATGAACCTTACAGGGCAATTATAGCCAATAAGAAAATTTAAAAATAAATTAACTACAGTAAATTAAGTTGACTCATAAAAGTAGAAAGAACCTGTTGTGTTTGCACAGATGACTATCAAGTAAATCCTTCCATATATCACAGAACAATCCTTCTGTCCAACACTTCCCCTCAAATTGAGAAAGAATGGTTTATGATTTTGAATGATTTTTTCAACCACTAGATCTTCTGTATATCAACATCATTCCTTTACAGAAAATTTGACTTTATTTTCCGACTCCTCAGACCTTCCAGGGATGTTGCATGACACTTTTCTGGTATTGGTGATAACTTCAAGCATATTTAGTTAAATCAAGGGAACTGAAATGTGATGTAGTTTATAATTAAGGGTTATAGCAGAATAAGTAGGATATCAAATATGTAAAAAAAATGCATCAGAATATATCACATCATCCAGGCTTAAAATGTTTTCGGTGACAAGGATTCCTTTTTTTTAATTCAAGAAAAAAAAAAAACGTCACGACAGTATCACAGTAGCTCCAAACAACACAATTACAAACAGTGGAATTACTTTTTTTTTTGGTCTTTTTACAGGCACAAACAGTAGAATTACTAATTGTAGAATATCAAACTGGTAATCTTAAAGACACTTACATGTAAAGGAACACATAGGAAAACATATTGTGCAATAGAAAGGACTGCAAATAATATCACATGAAGGAAGTATGTAAATCAGATACTAAAGTAGATAATGGGGCAATATTAATTTCCTAATCTGATGAACAATTTCTATCAACCTGAAATGTAAGATGTTAAATTATCAAAATAGCAGTACCTTTTGCCACCAATTTCTGGCCTTTCGATCACCTTCAACTAACTTCAGAGCGAACCCTTCAAGACCTGAAGTGTCCCATCTCCGTTGTGTTTCTTGGTTGCGGTGCTCATTTGATCGCATGAATGAAACTGACCTGCCTTGCCACTGCTCAACAAAAGGACTTGTCTGAACTTCCAAAACAGAAGCACCATCAACATCAGCAGATCCAATTTCATCCATATGATCAAATTCTACCTCATCCTTCTCCGAATCCAGAGGTAATAAGTCCACAGCCTCCCCGGTTGCATTCCATAGACAAACTACACCAAAACTCCCTTCCTTAGGCAGCTTCAAAACCCTGTTATTTGCACCTTCCCATGTCATGCTCTTGTCCCTCTTCACAATCACGAATTTGTACTCAATTGACTCGTCTCCTCTCAACTCCAACTTACACACCCATCCATTCTCTGTCCAATTCATCGGCACATTCTTCTTCCATGATCCCAATTCCTTCGTGGACCCCAACATCACAACATGCTCTCCGAATTTAACCTGGTGTTTGAGTAGAATACTTAGCTTAACTTTCCCACTCCCTGTCCTCGTCCCCATCTTCTTCTCTTCCTCTCTGCCAACAAACCCTTTTCATTATAGCGAATTGAGCATAACTTTCTTCTAAATTCTAAGAAATTTCAAACAAAATATAAAAATGCTCTCACAAATCTATTTCTGGTCCACAAAAACAAAGGAAACTTTTGCTGTGAGAAAATGTTGGAAGATGAAAGAAATCAAAATCTTTGTGCTAAAGTTTCAACTAGTTGGCACCTCAAAGGGGCAATAATAATAATAATAAATAAATAAACAAGCAATACAAAATATAAATTTCAACTTTAACCATTTTTTTAGGGTGTCTCTTTTCCCTTCGTTTTCTCAGCTACCAAACTGAAATTAAAGATACTGAAAACAATTCTTAACTTATTTTTATGAGACAAAATAGAAAAGAAAAAGAAAATCACCTTCTTTTTTCTTTTCTTCCTCTGTGATCAATTTCTCGGCAACCAAACGGATATTAAGTACCTTGTTTGTATTAAGCGGAAACTTTTTCCAAGTTGTAAGAAATTTCAAACAAAATAACAACTAACAAAATATATATTCGTTTCTAGTTCAAACATGCTAAGCTTGGTTGCTAAGAAAATGCTGGAAAGAAGCCGGAAATTAAAAACTTTCAATTACAAGGCACCAGGAAAAACAAAAAAAACCAATTAAGAACATTCAATTTCATTTTTTTTTCCCTCTTCTTCCTCACTTTTTCAGCTACCAAACCAAATGAGAGATAACGAGAACAAATCTTAAGTTCATAACACATCTCACATTCTTTTAACTTCTTATCCTGCAGTCAGTTTCTCTGAAACCAAACAATCATCAAGTACCTTGTCAAAACTGAGGAAACACCACAAAGAATCCGACGATTCAAAAACCCTAAATTCCGAAACGAGTGTGAGATTCTTGGCTTCAAGAAATTGCTTCGGCATTGGAGGGGGAATTCCAGTTGCTTGCGTAGATGGTAATGATACTGCGCAGAGGTGGAGCACTGCAGTACACGCAGAGAATCCATTCCCTTCGTTGCTATGAAACGGTGTCGTTTCGTAGAGACCGGATTGCTGGGCTATAGTAACAGTAGAGAAGGTCACATGCCGGGGAAGAGTTCAAGAGGGTGATGATTGATGCTTTATAAAAATAGGAAATAAATATGAGATTTTTTTAGTGACTAGAGCTTTGGAAAGGCAAATGATGACCGGATATCTAGAAGAACCGAGATGACTTGATCCACGTGGTTGTGATTATCTGGCCAGGTTCGATTTTGTGTGACCAAGGCTTACTTCAAGCGCAAGAAGCTCCTGATTCGGAGATATTTATTAGTCATGTCCACTGGTCGACATAAATACATGGCAAGTGTACATTGTTTGTAGGAACAATTGAGTTGGTTGAATTTGTTTTTTTTTTTAAAAAAAAAAACATGTAAAATAAAGCATTTAAATAATTTGAAAATTTGTTAGTGGGATTTCAAACTATTGAAAATCTAAAAGAATAATTAATGGGAAATTAAGTGAGAAATTGTCGATATAGAAAACTCCTTTTACAGTTAGGTATCTGGCTAAATCGAACTTTCAACCTCTAAAAAACTGTTTAAAGACAAAACAATATAAATGAACACTCACAATGAATCAACGTTAACAATAATATTCAAAAACCCATTATAAAAAGGTACATCTTACAAAAATGGGAAATTGTCGAAGTAAAAGTGTTCTTCAAAATGATATATATTTTGTTTAAATGTAATTTTAATATAGTTAAATAGATCAATCGCATAAATGAGAAATTGGATTATGTGAGAGCGTGAAAATAGTGAGAAATAATTCAAGATGAAGTTAAAATAGAACCCGATACTTTAACTTCAAGCATCATAATATCAACATCCTTGTTTGCTACCACACTGCCCTAAAATCCCAAATTAAATTCTCAAGATTTGTAGTGGGGCTAAAAAAAAAGTAAAATAAAATAAAACAGAAAAATTAAATGAGAGTAAAGGATTGACGGGCAAGTGAATTAAGAATTAGAGTTTTATAATGAGAATAAAAATTTAGGATGAAAAAACAAAAGGGAAAAATGAAATAAGAAGAAAAGATAGACAAGAAATGCGCGAATATGAAATAAAAAGGTAGAGTTAAAATACACGTAATAAAACTAAAGTCAATAATTGTGGTTTTATATATGCATATTTATATTCTTTTAAGTAGATTATCTTAAACCATTTATAGATTAGTCAGGTTGGACTAAACTAAAAAGAGCTTCTTCTTCTTTTTTTTTATTTAAAAAAAGCAAGTTGGTTTGCCTTTGCAAAACATCAACTAATGAGGTGAAGGGAAAAACACTACTTCTACATTTTTTTTTTTTTTTTAACGAAATACTATTTCCTTTACCTTTTTTATTCTAATAGCCTTATTTTGGCCACAAACTCTCAAAAAACCAGAATAACCTTTTCCACATCCTCCTTCAAAGAACACATCAAATCTGCAACCAAACAGCCCCTAAAACCACGGTAGTCCAGATAGATTGCTGCTCGTGCCCTTCACTGCATAATCTTCATTTCCGCTTATTTCTCCAATGGCCTCTCTAATGGCTTCCCAAACCCTTCTCCTCAGAACCCCAAACCCCACCCTCTATGCACCCCACTGCACTCCACTCCCCTCTTTCCATGTCTCCCTCCCCACCTTCTCTCCGGCCAAATCCCACCGCCTGCGCCTCCGCTTTCGCCGCGACGCAAAACTCGCCATCTCCGCCTCCACCACCACTCCCACAACTCCCTTCACCGATTCCACTCGCACCGTGTCCGCAATTTTGTCTTCAGCTCTCGCAGTTTCCAAAGTATTCATCGCCAAAATCCAAGATATTTTTCTCAATTTGAAGCAAATTGATTTTACTCCTAACCCCGAAGAGCTCGCTGCAATTCGTGACCTCCGGAGCAGCGTGGTCTGTGCGGTGGGACCGCTGTTTTTCGCCGCCGCTCGGGACCGCCCCAGTGGCTACTTGAACACCCCACTCACGGTGGTCGCGGCGGGGATGGCCAAGTGGCTGGATATATACAGTGGTGTGTTGATGGTTAGGGTTTTGCTCAGTTGGTTCCCGAACATTCCATGGGACCGGCAACCGCTGTCGGCAATTCGGGACTTGTGCGATCCCTATTTGAATCTTTTCCGGAATATCATTCCGCCGGTGTTCGATACATTGGATGTCAGCCCCTTGTTGGCGTTTGCGGTTTTGGGTACGCTTGGTTCAATTCTGAATAATAGTAGGGGAATGTATTGATGAAATTGCTGAGTGAAGTTTTTCTCATTTCAACTGAGAAATGTATTGGATTAAATCAACTGGGATTGTGATTTTGTTGTCATCCTATGCTTATGTGGGTTGATTTTTGGTAGAAGATATACCGATACTAGTTTTGGGCCAAACGTGTTACATTCATAGTTTACAGTATTGACTGTTGAATGAGATGACTGTGGAATGGGATTTCTATATTTTTTTAATTGATATTTTTAGTTCGATTTTGATTACATGTCATGCTATTTAGTTTTTTGAATTCGATGAGCATAGGCCTGTGTGATTCTGTTATTGTTTTGGTTTTAATTTTCAATGTACGGTGCAGCTACACATATTTTGCCTGGTCGAGATATTTCTGCTGATTAGGTTATCCAAGTCTAATTTAGTAGTAGTTAATTATTTGAGTTATTTAGAATTTAGAAAATCTTCTTTCTTAGAATGTTCAATGTATGGTGCAGCTACACATATTTACCCAGGTTGAGATAGTTCTGCAGATTAGGTTATTTAAGTCTAACTTAGTAGTAGTTAATTATTTGAGTTATTTAGAATTTAGAAATCTTCTTTCTTAGAAATATCTTATTGTATTCGACGATATTTCAAATATCGGAGTGGGGGTGCGGGGCTCAACCACGCAAAGCTCGACCGTGCAAAAAATTATTGATATATCGGTTATATTTTGGTATTTGTCAATCAAATTGAACCCTTAGCAACCACTGAGCCAAATATGCCCTTCGTTGTATATGGACAAATATTACTATATTTAATAGATTATAGTTTTAATACGAAAACATATATGTATCATCATTTATTTTACATCATTGAATACATTTGAATTAAATATATTATAGTTTTAATATTAAATTTATTTTCAAGTTAAACATATATTATTATCAATGTCATAATGTTGTTGTCGAATAATATTTAATGTAACTTAATAATGAATGTACACTTACAAAATTCATATTTTTATTGACGCACATGATGTAATTATTGAATATAATAAATTACATCATACATATATCAATTTCTTTAATAGAACAATTTCAAAATGACTATTATTACTTCTTCTATCATTTTTTTTTTATTTTTCCTAACATTTCCATGAGTTTTATTCAATTTTCATCTCATCGAAATTCTATGTCAAAATATCCATTGATATTTTCCGATATATCTGTAGGATCAAGTTACCGATATATTCATTAAAACCGATATTTTCATCCTTGATTGTAATAAATTCTTTTTTTTTTTTTTATTGGAAAATGAGTAAATATATTAAAAGCACCTAACAAAGGAGCACTAATGTACTCACAATATATACAAAGGATGCCTAGACTAGCCGGGAAGGAGATAAACAAAAAATCCCTCACCTTACTTGGAGTTCTACCAAAGATTCCTTTTTCTTAAATAGTGCCTTTTATTGATTTTTTTTTTTAAAAAAACTAAAAATTTTCAATTTTAAAGTTTATTTATAAAGGTTTGTATAAGAAAGTTTCCATTTTTCAAACAAGTCCCTTTTATAAAAAAAATAATTAATAAAATTCTGAAAGTATTTTATTTTATTTTTTAATTTATCAAAATGTTTCTATTTTTAAAAGTTCTCTATTTTCTCAAAGTTCCTATTTTTCTTTTAATTGAATCACTTGGAAGGTTAAAACCATTAGGGAAGAATTAAGAGTTCTAATTAGTTGTCATATAAATTAAGTATCTTTTGTGTTATTTGTTCAGCGTTTGGGTTCAATTTTGGGAAGACTTGTGGTAGGGGATCCACTTCTATACTTTCAATTTCCAAATCTTTTTTGAGTTATGACACATAGAAATTAGAAATTCTCCTATTTCATCTATTCTTGGCATCTCTTTTCCTTTTTCTTGGACCTTTAACTTGACATAACCTCATATTGATTTGGAGATGAGGAATTTTGAAAGACTTATGTTCTCTTTCTCATGTGCACCTGTCACCATCTATCCTTGATATGAGAGTTTGGTCATCATCTTCTTTAGGCCCATCTATTGCAAAATCTTTCCTTTTAGTCCAATCCAATCTATTGGCTCATGTTCATTTCTATCCAACAAATTTCATATGGCAATCTAAAGTCTCATCCAAGGTCAAGGCCTTTGCATGGCTAGTGGTTAACAAGAAGGTCGACACCAGTTATCCACTATAGATGGGAAGACTTGACAAAACCCTTGGTCTTGATTGTTGCATTATGTGCACAAGGAGTGGAGAATTGATTTATCATCTTTTTGAACACTATTTCATGACTTTGGGGTTGTGACACAGATTATTCAGACAAGTGAGGCTTGTTTAGGTTCCTCCTAGGAGTAGGACTGATATGATGATTAGTTCCTTTAGGGGTTTGGGGGGTACAATTAGAGGCGAAATGTATGACAAATTGCTTACCTCACTTTAATTTGGATAATATAGTAGAAAAGAAATGCAAGGATCTTTAAGGATATGTTGAGATAATATGACAAAAAAAAATATATATCGGAGAATTGATTTATCATCTTTTTTATACTATCTGATGACTTTGGGGTTATGACATTGACTATTTAAGCCTCGTTTGGGATATTTTCTTGTTTTTTGTTATAGCTGGAAGTTGAAGCTTAAGTCACAATTTTTAAAGGGTAATATTGGTATTGTAAAAGTTTTATTAAACATGAAAGAACTTTTTACATAAGCCAAAATAGAGCTTCTACAAGAAGCAATATTTTTCTAGTTTCCATATTAAGCTTTTTTATAAGTAATAATTTCCTTGAACAAAATTAGCCAAACGGGTATAGAAGCCCTTATTGAGCTTAAAAAAAGAACTTTTAACTTCTCAGAAGTCGATCCAAATAGGGCCTCATACTAGTGGTCCTTGTGTGTGTGGGAGTACACTTAGAAGCAAAATCCTATGATAAAGAAATGCAAGGGTTTTTAAGCACAAGTGGGGATAATATGGTGGGAAAGAATTGCACGGATTTTTTAGGACAAGTGGAGACCTATAGGGTTGATATGTGACCTGATTTATTTTTTTTCCAAACTTATTCATTTAATATTTTTTTCTTTTTTTTTTTATAGGTAAATTTTTTTGTCTTCATTGGAAATTGAACCGAAACCTCCCATAAATCCACTCCAACCTTTATCACTTGAGCCAGGCCTTAAGGGCTTATTCATCTGTTGTTTTGATTAGAGTTTGTATATTTAGGAAGGACTCCTCATCCTTTACATGTATTTTTAAATCTTTATTAATTAATATTTTATTTCTGATAAAAAAGAATTTATCCGGTGTTTGGGTTTTCTAAAGCCTTGAATTAAGCTATTTGATGTAATCAAGAGAACACTAAAGAGAATGATCAAGTTTTTTGGCATACTTTGCAACAATTCATTGTTTCTTTTCTGGTGAGACTCCTTGAAGACCTTAGTCAAAATCTAATGATTTTCTTTCCTTTTTATCTTCTTCTTCTTTTCTCACTTTCACTTTTTTATTTTTTATTTTTTCTGCTGCCATGACTTGAACTACTTGTACCCTTCTTTAAATCCTAAAAGAGTGAAACCTTAGCCAACTTTGTTTTATTGTGGACAAACTACCTTAGGGTTGTTCTACATCAAACAACTTATTCATTTCTAGCATATGATTGCTACAGTTTGTGCTTACCACTATGGTTTATGTTCTTCTTGTCCCCCCTCTTCCGTATGCAAGCATTCACTTGCTGGTGTTAGAATAAGTTTTCTGTGTGCTTGTTCAATCATATTCATAACCTGTCAACTAATATGTGATCTCTTGGCTATGCATCTAGAGCATTCAATTTGCTTATGCTCAAGTGGGATTTTTTTTTTTTTAATTTTTTCTTTATGTGTGTATTCAACCATCCTATAAGCTGTCAAATTTTATATGACTTACAATGATTCCCTGCATGTTCTTTCTTTTGCAATTATTTGTTGTTTGTCCCTCCTACTTTGAAATTGACTCTTGGATGGTGCCCAAGTATGGATATTATAATTGCAGTAAAGTGGCAGTGAGTACACTTTGTCTTGGTCTACAGTCTACTAAAGGATCCTCCAATGCTCTAGTTTTGTGTTAACCATTCTCCAGTGTTGCTGCTTAACTAACTCCATTGACAAACAAATTACAGAATGGATCTTCATTGTTTCTTGTATACAAAGCTAAGAGATACTATCAATGAAGAAAGAGAAGAGGTGTGGAAAAAGATGAGATTTCTGTCAAGTAAAAGTCAAACTAAACCCCAATCCCAAGTACACCTCAACAAAAATCAAATGTGGTCAGCTAGAGAAGCTGCTATCCTCAGGGAAAGCTCACTGACCCCAGTCAAAACAGATCAGGCTCAAGATATGCCTGCAAACTTCTTGGTCCCTAAGGCCTTGGGGGAAGTCAAAGATGACATAGGCTCCAAACTGATAGGTGTTGTAGATTAGAATCGTTATTTAGAATTATATTAACAGACAAGGATCACCTCCCATGCAATTAAATTAAATCATGAAATGATCTGTAAAACTTTAAATGTAAGAATGGGTTTTAAAAAGAGGCTTAGTAAGTCTGGTCTGAAAAATAGCTTCTCATCATTAAAAATTATAAGAAAAGTTGAGTAGGGAGATTTTATCTATCTATAATTTTAGCTTTCATATATGGCAATTTATTATGTTCCTTCCTCTTGTTCCTACTTTATTCTCTTAGACAGCATAAGGCATTGCTTGAAGGGGAGTTAAATGTCTCCTCAGTGAAGTGAAATTGGAATCTTGATGAGCTGCTTTCAGAATTTTTTAGACGATTAGTCATGCTAAGCACAGGCTAGAGAGACCGACTTATTTGTGTTCACTGTCAACACTCCATTATGGAGTAAATAAATTGTTCAAAAGGACTGGAGATATGAATTGGTGACATTAAATAGTTGTTCAGGTTTTAGATTTGGTAAATAGTGACAAAATCTCTCCATATGCCAACGAGAGGTGTTTTACTCATTGAGAGGTTGAAACTGATGTTTCTTGGGCTAGGGAAGAAGGGAAAAAATGGTAGTGCATACGTATGATAGGAGTAAAAAAGGATGTTTTAGACAGGCTGAAAAAAGAATATGTTACTAGTTGAAGTTGGGTGTGAAAATGATGCCAAGTGTCTATAACAAGGAACATGATGTTTGGCAGAAACAAACAAATATTCCCATCAGGGAATGCTATTGCTTAAAAGAGGCAAGGAGTCAAATATGGCGATTTGGCAAGAAATGATCTTTGGGCCTTTCTTCTCTCTATGATATCATGTGAATTACTATAGTGAAAGTTTCCAGTCCTCTTGGTCTCTCTTACAGCCTATGCATGCATTTGGAGTAGTTGTATCATTGATTATGTTTGAAATTTCTTATGACTTAAATTATGGTGTAATCCTATTTACGTTTACTCGTATTTATAACTTTCATTTGGAGTTATACCTGATGTTGCATAGATATTATTATTACTAAGCTTATCTAGTTGTGTCTATAACACTTTCTGCCTGTGTCTCTGAGGATGAAAATTGCTCCGTAGGATACAAGTTGGGGGAAGTCTCACATCATTTCATTCTCCGAATTTGCTGGTTGTCTGGTTGTCGAACAAATTCTTTCTCTGTCATAGCCCTTCCAGTATTGGAGGTGGCACTGTGCCGGTAATGAATAGGAAGAAAAGATGTGTTCCCATCATTTCACATCATTTTAATTAATTCTTTCTTCATTAAGACTATGTTTGTTCCTAGGAAATTTGGGAAAGAAAAAGTACAAATAAAAGAAAATAAAAAATAAACTTAAAATTAATAAATTATTTTTATATTCTAGTTTAAACTCATGTTATTTCATTTAATTTTTTTTATTATAATTTAAAAATATTTAAGTTTTTAATTAATTTTAATTATATTTTATTTTCTTTAATATTTTTTAATAGGATAAATTTATTTTTTTTAAAGTTATGTTTGAAGGAAAATATAAGAAAAAGAAAATAGAAATAAAAAATGAAAGGGAAGTCAATACTAATAAAAATAAGAAATAAATTTAAAATTAATAAATTATTTTTATATGTTTTTTAAAATTTGTTTCATTTACTATTTTTTCATTATTAAATAATTTTAAAATACATATATTTTTAATTATATTTGATTTTTTTTAATATTTTTTATATTAAAATAATTATGAGAAAATTATTTTTAATTTTTTTTCTTAATACTTTCTAAAATTAAACATAACCAAACATAATTTTTTTTTTCTTTTCTTAATACTTTTTGGAACCAGAAATAACGGTGGAGATACAACATATGGCTTTTTCTCAATTGCCTCTTCCTTCCCCCATTGTTTTCTGATTTGTGTCTGTTTCTTTCTTCTTGCGTCAAGCAGTGTGTACAAACAGTACAAGATTTTCTATGTTTAGTCCCACTATATGCGAAATGACACCATTTTGATTTCCGAGTTTCTTCCTCTCCACTTTTTATGGCATGTTTCCTTCCAAAAAGAAAATAGGAAAAAAAATAGAAGAAAAAAAAAAGATTTAAAATTAATAAATTATTTTTATAGATTATTTTAAAATTTTTTATTTATTTAAAATTTTTTCATAAAAGTTAAATAATTTAAAAATATATGTATTTTTTTAAATAATTTTAATTATATTTGACATTTTTTTATATATTTTATATTAAAACCGATAATGAGAATATAATTTTTTTAATAATTTTTTTCTAGTATTTTCGAGAACAAACATAGCATTTATCTTTACTCCGTTTCTCCCATCTCTGCCATTAAATAAAAAACAGTTCCATTTTATCTCTGATGCAGCTATTTTTTGCATTATTTTCCTTAGTGGAATTGAATTTGTAAATTATTTTGAAAACCATAGTGTAAAATCCACTTATTGATGCATACGTAAAAGATGATGTGTCTGATCCGAGGTGGCAAAAACGAAAATTTGAAAATGGTTTGCTTTCCACAAGGTATATAAAGAAAAACACCTAGGTCTATCTAATAGCAAGACACGTGTCTCCTTTATATTCATAAATTTTTATATTCATTTGTATTCCGTTTGATATCAGTTCGTAAAATATGTCTCCTTAAAACCTTACTACGAAAAACCTTAATAAAAAAAATATATAATATTCTTTCTATGACTTGATTATAAATATTGTTTTGTTAAAAGCCTTATCAATAAAATCTAATGAAACAAAACTTAATTTTACAAAAAAAGTACAATATATTATCCATATTACCATGCTTTCCCTCATGCAAACAAGATTTTGCTTTTTATAGCGTATCAACTTGAAAATCTTTGAACTTTTTTTATTTCAATGTTGTCTTAACTTTTTCAATACAATAAATAATGATGATTTTATGAATAGACTTTATATGGTGAATATAAATTATAACGCATGATTCTTGAATATGTCAGTTCATAAATCTTAACCATACACATTCATTAAAAATTATGAGTAATTTTGGATGATTTAGTGAGATGACTATCATTGATTACTTGAGTGATGTCTATGACATAGCAATATTGCCATATGTAAATATATAACCAATTTGAAATTGAATTTTATTTTTAAAAAATAGTTTTTAAAAATAAGTTTTAGAAAGTATGGTCAAACAAACTCATATTTTTATTTTATTTTTAAAAATTAGTGAAAATAATTTTTACTTGTTCTTTAAAAATTATTCTCTATTTCACTTTATTTTAAAAAATTGTTTTTAGAAAACAACGACTAAACACTGTTAAAAATTTTTAAAAACAATTTTTTATCTTTAAAACAGAAAACTATATTTAAATCACATGGTCCAACATACTTGACTATTTTGACAATACATAAATCAAAGAAAGTAATACGGAAATGTGTTAAAATCAATGCATGATAAACACAAGTAATTTGATGTTTAAACATAAATCCAAAGCAACAAGCTCCATCAAAACAAGCAATAAATGGAAATTCAACAAATTGGAATTGCTTTTACATCGATATTAGAAAAGAAAATTTAAAAAAATCACATAAAGTCTTATCGAGCCATCAAAAAACACAAAATTTAGAGTTGAGTTTGAAACAATGGGCCTTTATTAGACCAACCCCGGCAAATTCTAGGCCATGTTTGATTTTGGAAAATTTGAGGAAAATTATGGGGAAAAAAAAGAGTATTAATCACATCAATCCCTTTCAATCCCAAACTAATAGTAATTGATTCAAAAGTTGTATCAATCCCTCACAATCCCAAACTAGTAGTAATTTTTCGTTTGTGGGATAAATCCATATCATCAGAGTTGTTATATACATTTATTTTAAACCATTTTCCAAGATAATTGATAAAAAAATTTTTGTTACAAGTTATTGGACCTGTAAGTTGACTGTTAATGATAACCATAACAAAAAAATGGTTCCATGAAGATATATAGAGTTGGCACAATAAATAATTAGATGGAATATATGGAATTGAATGTACCCAAAAGATGGGATTGGAGGATCTGAGACTTGCAAATTAATTGCCCAAGTACCATCTCGCTCCAATCTCCATCTTGTGTCAAAAGGACTTGATGAGGCTAATGTGTGTCAACTATTACTGCATTGACAACTGTAACAAAAAAAATGGTTGTATGAACGGTTATATGGAATAGAATGTACCAAAAGGTCAGGTGAGATCGGAGGATCTTTCACAAAATTAATTACCAAAGTACGATCTCGCTCTAGTCTCTACGCTATTATCAGTTCATATCAAAACTGCTTGATGAGACACCTCTAGAATATTTCAATGGTTTCTCCACATTTTTTCTCTCAAACCCAATGACAAGGAAAAAAGAGTAAAAAATGAGATAAACAATAGGGAAAGTTATGTTTCCGGATGTCCATTTGCCAATAATATTATCTTCAAAACCATTGGGATGATGGTTTGTGAGCTATTTGGGTAACTCGTCCTGCCTGTCCCTATTGGGATGGGTATGAGTAGGTGATAATTTGGGATAGATGAGTTTAGGAAAAATTTCAAAAGCCAAATCGTGTTCAAGGCGGGATGGGTTTTGTATTGCCTCGCCCTAACCCGACTACCCCTCCAGTTACAAATTTAGTTTTCAAATTTTATAAAATATCAAACAACTCATTATAAATAGTTTCTTTTTTTACATTTGCCCTAAATCAGCCATTGCTCTCCTTCTATTGGTTTCTCTCATCTATGCATATTGTCACTTTCTACTTCAAGTTTTAAAAATCCATCTTCAAGTTTTAGAAATCCATCTTTAAGATGAATACAAGAAGAGTACCACTATCAAGAAACATAAAAACTCTTTCCTTCAAGTTTTAGAAATCCATCTTTTAAGATGAATACAAGAAGAGTAGCACAATCAAGAAACATAGAAACTCTTTTTTCTTCTTCAATTAGAAGTGGAATCATAACAATGATCGGCTCTCTTGCGATAGTGACAACTTCGATATTCATCAAGTACCAAAGTCTTCAAAATCTCCATTTCAAGCCCTCTCCTCTTTTGAAGGCTTGAGTTTTGATTTGGTTTTCAACCTTCTCTTCTTAAAATTTTAGTAGTGGTTTTTGCTTTTTCAAAAAGGTGTACAAGCATGAAGATTGTGAATTTGTTCATTAGGAATTTTGTGGATTGATGTAATGCTGTTAGTTTTGGGAAAATCATCCCCTATCCAAATAGAAATACATATCTGGTTGACACATGCAATGTCAGATTTATTTTATTTTTATTTTTTAAACAAAAATGGATACTCGTCAAAATGTCCTAGCTCGGGATTGAAATATGGACGAGGAAAGATTATATAATTGGGAAATAGGGTTTCTATGTTCCAAATCTACCTTATTGCAACCCCTAAGAAAAACATTAGAAGCCTTAAAAGAGACAAAAATACTATTGGTGTTTTTACGAGGAGAGCTCCTATTTATACACTTATGAATCTCTTTATAATCCTTACAATTTCTTATAAATCTAGAATTTTATATACAATATATACATACAACCTATTTTATACAAGGCACCTAAAAGACTCTTTAAGAATTCTTTAGAATATTCCACCAAACTCTTGAGACTCTTCCCATTTATCCTTATAATTTTAAAATGCTCTATATACAAAATATATACAAGCCACTCACAAGAGTTTGTGAGAAATTTTAAGAACACTCCACACAATTCTACATAGACTCAACCGATTGGATGGACCGATTTTGGCCTAAGTCCTTACCAACGGGTTTTCCCCTTAGGCTGGGTTTCTAATAAGCTTTGTTTTTCTCATCTTATCATATATGCTGGGCTGAGTTCAATTGGATTTTTTTATTTTATTCCCTCCTCATGTGAAGTGGACTGGTCAACAGTCAGTTCGCTGCAATAGCATGATTCCTTGTCTTTAATTGATAAAATATTATATTATAATATAAATTAGTAAAATATCATCTTATTCCCACATATATTATTACTTGGACATTAAGTATTATATTTTATTATTAGATGAAATTAAAATATTGATATATTTACATTTTATTTCTATCACAATTTAGTTTTAATATTGAAGATAAAATATAAAATATTTTTACAGTTTTTAATTATTTATGTACATTTTAAACTTTTTTTAAATTTATTTTAATTTTAATAATATATAAAATTTATATTTATGATGTCACATAGGATTCTAGAACCATCCTCTTAATTAATGAATTGTGATTCCATAATTTTTTTCAGTTCAATCATCCGTCAAATTTGAAACTTTTGCAATTATTCATATTGATGGATCTCATGAAATAAGGATTAAAATATTGAAAATTATAGAAATATTTATAATTGGATTATAAAAATATTGAAAAAATACAATGAAAATTTGGATAAAAAATATTGGTGGGAATTCGACTATTTTCTTATACAAGTGTGTTGAAAAACCGATGCAAAACCGTATGAAAAATTTCTTAATCCTCAATAAAAGCCAAACAAACCATTTTTCGGCGGCAAATTTCTTCAAGCACAATTCGATGCCCAAAGACTTGCATCCATGCATGGGAAGGCCTTTTCTTGGGCTCAAGGAGTTTCCCACTTCTTAGAAAGTTAAGCTTAATTTAAAAACTTTTTAAATATTAAAATTAGATTTTATTTTTAAAAGTCAAAGAAAATATTTTATTAAAAGTAATTGTTTATATTTCTCTTTCAACCCTATTACTTGAAAAAAAATTGGCATAATAACCATACAAAAAAGATGATAAATGGAGTGTGAGGGAAAGGAAAAAAAGGAAAAAAGAAAAATAAAAATGAAAGTAAAAAAAAAAAAAGATTTAAAGTCCGCAAATTATTTTTATGTATTACTTAACACCTATTTCACTTATTTTTAACATTTTAATAAAGAGATTTAATAATTTAAAAATATATATATTTCGAATTATAATTGTATATGATTTTTTTTTTAATATTTTTTATAATACAATCAAATATAAGAATATTATTTTTGCTTAGTATTTTTTTTTCTTAGTAGTGAGAGGTAGTGGAGGAATTTACCAATGTTTCTGAGGTGCACATCACCAATGGAGGAAATTTTCATTTGTAGTAATGCATTGGGCTCTCTATTCCCTTGTTAGGTGATACAGGCCCAAGATACGTATGGTCCTTTAATCACCACTATCACATATGGCCCAATATAAACCCATCTCTGAAAGAATACAAATCCTCTCTTCATATTCGTCTACGGATTAAAACCCTGCCTTTGTACTGCCCGGAGCTTCACCAACTGCAAATCGTTGTTCCTTTCTCTCCGGCATCTCAGGTACGTGTCTCACTCCGGTAGCTCACTCTGATTTCAACACAATTTTTTATTGCCCATCGTTTTTTTTTTTTCTCCAACTAGCATCTAATTGCGATCTCTGACAATTTCTCAAATCGGCATCTCGCTGCGTTTTCTCAGGCCTAGGTCTCCTCCGTCTTTTCTCTCTGCGACTTTAACAAAACTCTGCCTCCTTTCTCTCACTGAGATTCCCACAAAAGGGAAGTTTAGGTGCGATTTCTCGCTTTCCCGCTCTACAAAGCAGCGAAAATTAGTTGCACGGAAGTGTGAATGAAAATTTTTCAAAATGTTGTTGGAAACTATCTGTGTGGTTTGGGATTTAAAGAATGAGGAGTTTAAAATATGTACAATTTTTTATAAGTTTCACTAGAATTTATTTTCTAGTTCATTTTCCCCATTTTCCTACCTTATTTTGAGATCCAATAGAGTTTCTGAGGCGAAAACTATTCGAAATGGAAATAACTATTTGCTTAATTAGGCAATGACAATTTAAAAAAATTTAAAGCTTGAAAATGATCGGTGAATTTTTTTTTTCTGAGGTACTGGTTGTCGTATTGAAAAGAGAAGAATTGGGCATCTGCTTTGTAGCCTTGAAGTATAATCATCGGCTTCAACTTTTACAACTGAGAATTGTAGTTTCTTGTTGTATGTATATATATATATATATATTATGAGTTTTACAATATAGAGATTTTTTTTTTTTTTTTTTTTTTTTTGGGAATAATAGGGATAATAGGCTGATAGTTTGTGGTTCTCCAACATTTTTTTATGAGGCTTGAGAAGGTGCACTCTGTTACTTTGGGAGCATAAAGGCTTCATTTGAACCTGCATGTTTATGACCACATATGCAGTCTATTTTCTGAGGAAGATGGAGGCACCAGTGTTGTAGTCATGAGATAGTATTACTGTTATGAATCAATGTAATGACTTCCATGCTCTATTGTTGCTGATTTTATTAGTATTTTTATAGAGATTGGGTGTTGGGAGAGTTCACCATTTAAGGTTTATCTGGCACATAATATTTGCTTTTAAAGTTATTGTTGTTGAGTGACTAAGTGGGAGACTGTAACTAGGAGCAAGTGTCTGATTTTGGAGAACAGGGATTAAGATTTGAGGTGATCTAGTGTAGCAAAAATATAGCTTTTTGTTTGGTTTTAGGGAACTCAGAGTAGTTACTGGCATGAGCTGTACTGGTTGATTAAGGAAAGGAGTTAAATTTGTAGAGTTTCACAAAGTTTTCTATTAAGTGGGGTTTGGATACACTTTCTGTTTCCTCTATCTCTCTCTCTCTCTCTCTCTCTCTTTTTCTTTTTCTTTTTTTTAATTAATTAATTTATTTATTAAAAATAATAATAATAGTAGAAGCACTCTTATATAAAATGTGGCAACATATAAATGGTAGGGACTTAACTTATGTTCTTAAAAACTGTTATAAAAAATTTGAAATTTTGAGGTAGTAAAAGTTTTTAATACTTTTATTTTATTTTATTTTTAAAAATTCTTAAAAATCATTATCTTTTTAAGGTATCTCCAGTATTTACATAAGAGTATATGCTATGTTTTTTTTTTTTTTTAAGTTTTAAAAATAGGAAATGTAGCCAAACACCACCTTAGCCAGTGCCATGGACATACAAAACTAGTATGAAGTTAGCCTACTCTTGGTCTGTTTAGACATTTTAATGTATTTGGGAGCAAGAATCCCTAGACCAGTGTGACTATTTAATCTACATAATTCCCTCCGCCAGTTGGAGGCTTAGATTGGCAAATCAAGCTGATGGTCTTGCAAGGAGGGTGTAAATGTACAATGGTTCAATTTTTTGGGTGTTTCAAATCCAGGATATGCCTGTCAGTATTGCTCAGAAATTAACAATTGGTCGCATTTATATTGATTGGGAAACGAGCAAGGTCGTTTATAATGATGGAGAGCCAGGTGATCTAACAGGGCATAAAGACATGATTTAACATGATCCTCTCGACTCTGTTTTTACTTGCTATAAATACTTACCTATCACTGCTGATTCTTTTGATTCTTTTTTTACAACCCATGAACATTTTAAGGATACTTTCTTTTTCTTTTGAAGATAATGTTCATCCTTTCATGTCCTGTGTATTCCAGATTTCTTATGTATCATACAGGCAAGCTCAGGTTTCAACTAAATTGAGGATAACATATCTTTCAGTCTTTGGTGAACTTCAACAGCATTGTTACTGGGGGGATCTGTCCCATGTGGCTAAATCATGTTATCAAAATTTTGAAGTTCTTTAAGACAGTATTCTGACTTGCACCAATTCATAGCAGTTTCCTGTGTAGAAGCCTTTGAAATCAAAGGATTCTACTCATTCTCACAGCGTTGAAAAGGTTGAGTCTAATAATGCAGACAGCTTCTCTTCTTCACCCAGTTTTTTGCTTCTCTAACAGGTCTCTCTCTCTATCTATCTCTATCTCTCTTTCTCTCCAGACACACACATGCAGTGTGTCTGTGCTATCATGCCTACATATGTGAAATATTTTTCTCATCTGTATCTTTGACTTTTCTTTTGAAGGGCAAACAAAGTTGATGGGTGGATGAAGATGAAAACATCTAATTTGAGTCCATTCTTAGGAAGAGTCAGCTTCACTGGAAAATCTCAGACTTGTAAGTTTCACATCCCTGTCCAAAGAACCAGGTTGTTTTCAATTCCTAGTGCAGATGATGGCCATCCATCTGTCTCAGTGTCTGAAGAAAACTCAGACACAAACCATGCATTCAATCATGAAGAAGAATCCTTGTTGAGCAAATGGTCGCCTCCCAGGTACCTATGGAGGGGATTATCTGTGTTTATCATGGCAGGGCAGGTAATTATTAGGATCCTGACGGGCAAAGTCCACTGGGTGAATACTCTACAACAGCTGGAGAGAGTTGGGCCGAGATCAGTGGGTGTCTGTATCTTAACTGCAGCCTTTGTTGGTATGGCCTTCACCATACAATTTGTTAGAGAATTCACCAGATTAGGATTAAACCGATCTGTTGGTGGGGTATTAGCTTTAGCCTTCTCAAGGGAGCTGAGTCCAGTTGTGACATCAATAGTGGTTGCAGGGCGTATTGGAAGTGCATTTGCAGCAGAGTTGGGAACGATGCAGGTTTCTGAGCAAACCGACACACTAAGAGTTCTAGGCACAAACCCTGTGGACTATCTTGTCACACCTAGGGTGATTGCTTCTTGTATTGCTCTACCATTTTTGACACTCTTGTGTTTCACAGTAGGGATGGCATCAAGTGCACTTCTAGCTGACAGTGTTTATGGGATTAGCATCAACATCATACTGGATTCTGCTCAGAGAGCTCTTAATTCATGGGACATAATAAGTGCAATGATCAAGTCAATGGCTTTTGGTGGGATCATATCTACTGTAAGCTGTGCATGGGGAGTAACTACCATGGGAGGTGCCAAAGGAGTTGGGGAATCAACTACTTCAGCTGTGGTTATCTCTCTTGTTGGTATCTTTATTGCTGATTTTGCACTCTCTTATTGCTTCTTTCAAGGGGCCGGAGATGCACTGAAGAATTGTGTATAATCTGTCTTTTTCTTTGTTAGCTATTGATTTTTCTATGTTGTCGATTTTTTTCTTTTTACAAACGGTATTAACAGATTAAAGATAAGATAACCAAGATGCGAGCTTTGATGAACTTTGGCTGTTCATATATACCTTGATTTCTCAATTCTATCGCAATGATCAATCCTCTTTTAGGCGTTGGATAAAAAAAAGGGCAGGAGCTTAACCTGCTTGTGTCACATTAACCCGTTTTATTCTGGATTCTAACATGCAATGCAATTACACATCAAAGTTGTACCATGGGTGATATTCTGGCAACCTTGTAATATGTCAATCACCTGATAAGATTCAAGCTTCCCATGAAGAAAGGGGTGGAGTTTCTGAGTCCTTCCAGGTAGGCAAGTTGGCTCCATATCTGTCACCCTTGACAGCATCTACTGAAGCAATGGCTTCCAGTTCAGCCATTTCTTCCGGTGTTAGTTTCACTGACAAAGCCCCCATATTCTGGTTGAGGTTTTCAATCTTGGTGGTTCCTGGTATGGGACATACGTCGCTCCCTTGGTGATGGACCCAGGCCAGTGCTAGCTGCGATGGGGTGCATTCCTTCCTTGCCGCAATTTTATTAACTCGCTCAAATATGTTACTATTGTCCTTTAGATTCTCAGGGCGGAACCTTGGTAGATCCTGCAGTACATGAAATTCATGTAAGTACTTCAACAATACAGAACACAGCTATAGTTTTTGAACGTAAAGACAGTATAATGGAGAAGAGTATTCGTTTCAACTTGAAGACAAATTAGTAGCTACAGAATATTGGTTATTTGGAGACCAGTGGAACAGAAATTAAACTAATCAAAATTTGGTATGAGAAACCGGAACACGACACAAGGGTTCCATGGTGTAGTGGTTAGCACTCTGGCCTTTGAATCCAGCGACCTTGGTTCGACTCCTGGTGGGAATCTTCCTTCACTTGAATTTCTTACTCAAGTGCATTTTTTGCCTTCCCTTTTAAGCAAATTTTCACATATTCATTGATGGTGATGGGTAATGCAATGTTAGTCGTGTGGACAAACCTTTCTGTAATCATCCTGTGACAAGTTCTCAACCAGCTTCGGTCCTGAAGAAAAGAAACCCCTCCCCAGTGGGCTATATGCAACAATCCCAATTCCAAGTTCTCTGACCAAACAACAAACATGAGGAGTTACGAATCTAGATTTTTCAAACACTTCTTACTTAAAACAGCTTTTTCAGTCTCCATAGATGCTTCACCTGCAAGTAGGAACTATGTCTTCCTCTACATCTCTTGACCACAAGGACCACTCCAACTGCACAGCTGATATGGGATGGACTGCATGTGCTCTTCTGATTGTTGAAGCAGAGGCCTCACTCAGACCTATGTACTTTATTTTACCCTCTTCAACAAGTTTCTTCATTTCTCCCATCTTCCAAAAAAGACATGAAGTTATGACAGATAGCTTGTTACTAAAACCAAGGAGCTTCAGTGCTTGTTTTGTATATATATGTCATAGAATGGAGAAATATTCAAAACATATATTAATCATGCTACAGTGTTACAACATATTGTCATTGTACTAAACCAAATTGCACGACTGTTGGAATATTGCAGTTTAATTTAGGGCCTTACTGCAGCTTGATTAAAGGGATTATTCTTGAATGCATATCAAAGCTGGAAAAACATGCCAGACCTCTTTCTACCGTTGGCCTTCATTGTTGAGTCTACTTTGTCTCTTCCTCTCTTTGTGAGATATGGTAGAGGAGTTTTAAAAAGGATATGAAGAGAGCTCTAAAGGGCAATAATGGATGGTGATCCAAGGGGATAATCCAAATAGTTAGATCACTACAAGAAACTCAATGGAACGAATTTCCTTGAGAGGTCTCAATCTGCAAAGTTGAGAGTTGAGGCCTTCATTGATGTGGATTAGGCTAGGAGTGTTATTGATTGTTGATCAACATCTAGTTATTATACATTTGTTAAAGATAATTTGGTGAATTAGAGAAGTAAAAAATAGTCACTGATGGCTAGGTTTAACGTGGAAGTAGAGTTTAGATCTATGGCACAAGGGATACTGGAACTTATGAGACTAAGAGTGTGTTTGTTTTTTTGGTGAAAACAATTTATTTTCAGAATTTAGGTTATTTGTTTTTCTATTTTTTCATGATTTATTATAAATTTTTTACTGAAAAGAAAAATATCAAAATATTTAGTTTTTTTTAAATAGAAAAAAATAATATATTAGTTTTTCCTTACTTTTCAATACTTAATAGAAATAAAATACTATAAAAACAAACAATCTAATATTTAACACTATTAAATATTAAGTAAAAAAACAAACACCACCTAAGGATTCTTCTTAAAGAGTTACAGGTGAATGTTAAAATGTCCATGAGACTATATTGTGACAACAAGGTAGTTATTAGCATTGCTCATAAATGATCATATAAAGCATGTGAAAGTTGATCGACATTTTATCCAAGGACCAATTAGCAAATACTTTTATTAAAGGCGTCACAAGCCTTATGTTTGGAAGTATTACTAGCAAGGTTATAGTATTTTATTATTCTTCTCCCTCTCATGAGAGGTTATGTCATGGAACAATGAAAGAGATGGTTGAATGGTTATAGGTTTTTAGAATGAACTCAATTTAATGACTTAAAGGGATTTCAATATTTCAATTTAATAAATTATTATGACTTAATAACTTAAGTCATTAAGCAAATTAATTATGCTAGGTAAAATAACTTAATATTATAATTTAAAGAAAAAAAAAATATTAAGTTAAAATAATTAATTTTTTTTAAGTCTGAAATCTCTTTTGCCATATTTGTTCATATCTAGTGGGAGTTTATTTTACAACCATGAATATACATCCAAAACCCTTTTTTATGATTAATATTTTGTAGTTATTTTATATATCTATGATACTTTTAATATGATTGTTTAACAAATAAATTTATTGTTGATTATTAATTAATGAAGGTAAATATTAGTTAAAATCAATAAGAAGTAAATATATTAATTTGATGATTTAGAAAAAAATAAATTAAGTTAACTTTATCAAACAATCTTAATGGTTAAAGTTAAAATTAAGTAATAAGTTTCAAGTGAATAATTTAATTTAAAATAAACTTAAATCATTAAATAAAAAGTATTAGTGACTTTAAGAATAATTTAACTTAATTAAAAAAAATAAGGGTTTGTTTAGTTGTTGTTTTTAAGAACTGTTTTCTGTTCTTGAAAAAAAAAACTAAAAACCTGTTTGATAGAGGAAATAGTTTTTGTTTTTATTGTTCCCGTGTTCTCAAAATGGCTCTTTTTAGAAAACAAAAAATATTGTTTTCCTTGTATTTTTAACTATTTAGAGAAACAAAAAAAGGCATTAGAGAATAGGTTCTTCTCTATGTTTTTCTTCTTCCTGTTCTCACATTTTCCCAATGGTTTCTCCTCTAGCTTAGTGGTTTCTCCTCCAATAAATGCATATAAAAATTATTTATATATTTATAATATCAAATTAATTAAAGAAAACACTTTATTAATTGAAAAAAAAAAAAACAACATCCAAATATATATACTTTTTTGTTTTACTTGCTTTAAAAACCTTTTTATTAATTCAACAAAAAATGTTTTTCTTTTTGTTTTTCAGAATAAAATCTATTTTTCAGAATTCATTTCCCAAACATGTATATATATATTTTTATTTTTTTATCTAAAAATACCAAAAATTGTTCTTAAAAACTGTTTTCAAGAACATTTTTTTAAAAACAGTAACCAAACAAGCCCTAAGTTTTTCCAAATTCTTTAATAATAATTTAACTTAAAATTAACTTGAAGCATTAAATAATAAATATTAAGTTTTATGGACACCCTTAAAACTCTAAACACCTGTCCTATTCATGAACTTTTATCTACTCATTTATTATGATAGGATTGCATGATTTTACTTTTTATATGACATAGTTTTCAAAATTAATTTGTTGGGGATTGTTTTTGAAAACAAAACAGTTTTTGAGAATTGTTTTTAAAAATAATTGTTGTTCTTTGATGTTTTATAGAATAAAAGTATGCTTATGAACTTGAATTATTCTTAACATATTTTCCAAGTTTTCAAATATTTTAATTTTTTTATTTATAGTGTTTGATTTTTAATCATTTTTCATATTTGTATAATTATTTTTTGAAATAGACCTTAGAAAATAAGTGAAAATAAATGAAAACAACTATTTTCAAAGAATAAAAAACTAGACTTTGTTTGGAAATTTTTCTTAAAACAATTTTCTATTCTTTAGAAAAAAAGAAAAAGAAAATATGTTTGAAAACTATAAAATAGAAATAGTTTTCCATTCTTAAAAACAAAAAAATATGGTTTTTTTTAAGAGAACATTTTCTAGTTGTTTTTCCAAGGAGTACTATTTAAAAAAATGATTATATAAATATAATGAATGATTAAAAATAAAATATTACATATAAAAATTATTTTTAAAACATATTTAAAAATATAGAAAATAGATTAAAAATATTTGAAGTTTTTAAATTGACTTTTTCCTACAAAATATTATAAAAAAATTTCAAAAATTATTTTCTAAAACTATTTTAAAAATACTTCCTAAACAAAGTTCAGCTATCTATTTTTCTGGTTATCAAACATGATTGATAGTTTTGATGAAAACTCAATTTGAAGAAAATAAATGAGAATTGAGTGGTATCTTTTGTCAAAATATGTTTCATAATCCAAGTACATTTTTGGTCATTTCACCTCTTTCCTTTGCATTATTTAAAACCTCATTCCAAATTTCCAACTACTAAAATCCTTCACAAGGTAATTTTTCATGAAAAAAAAAAAGAAAAAAAGGAAAAAACGAAAAAAAAACCAAAAACAGAAGCAAAATAAAACAAAACAAAAGCAAAAAAAAAAGAAAAGAAAAATCTGATTGCGGTTGGGAAAAGAAAGGATGGGATGGCAAAAATGTTCAAACCGTGACTTCAATGGGCAGGCGAGTGTCGACGCGATGCTGATAATAAAGATCGATGCAGTCAACTTGCAGCCTCCTCAAGCTGCCCTCGCATGCTGCTCTTACATGCCCAGGCTCCCCGCACACTTCCCTCCCGCCATTCGAAAAACTTATCCCAAATTTAGTACCCACTTCAGCTCTGCCTCTTATCCCTCCCTCCAGAGCCTGCAGCCCATAATCCTAGCATCCAGTATCAAGACTCCGGCTAAAAATAAAAACCAAACATCCATCAATAATAGAGAGAAGAAGGACCTTGCCCAGAAGGGTTTCGTTGGTGAAGGGGCCATAGCTGTTGGAGGTGTCGAGAAATGTGACGCCGGCATCGATGGCTTGGTGAATGAGTTCGATCATCTGGGGTTGGGGCTTGGGAGGGCCGTAGAAGGCGGACATTCCCATACAACCTAACCCTTGTGCTGATACCTCCAGGCCTTGTGAACCCAGCTTCATCCTCTTCACCATCACCATCTGGAGAGCCAATGGAAGAGAGACACTGTTTGCACTGGCCACCAAGGAGTACAAGGCTGCAAACACACTGTGTCTTTTGTCCCAGTATATTCATTTCAGGCTGGCACGCACCACCTTATTTCAACAACTAACCCTTTTATTGCCATTTATAATTTTTTTTTCTTTAAAAAATTTAAGTTAGAAGCCTAGACTTCTTTTTTGTACTGAAATCGAAATTGCCAATTTAGGCCTCGGTTATTTTTTCTATTTTAAAATTTAATTAAAAAATATTAAATTACAAATTATAATTGAAATATAAAATTATGTACTTTAATAATAATTTTTTTTTATATATATTTGAACTTAAGGAATAAGTATTATTTCAATAAAGATAAATTGATAAATATAATAATAAATAAATATTTTATTTATCAATAAACTAATAACCTTAAAATAATAAAATTATATGACATATAAATAAGATATAAAAATATATAATTTATTAATTTAAGTTATATCACATGATATACGGTTAGAGAGGGAAAAAAAAAAAAGAAAAAAGAAAAAAAAAAAAGAGTACCAAGGTTATCTCTTTATGAGGCATGTGATATTATCTATATATATTATGTGAATGTTTAATGAGTATTTTTTTTTTTTTTTTGTGATTTTGATGAAACTATTAAAATTACATTTTATATAAACTTTTTTTAATTAATTTCATTAACTAATTTTGAAATGTATCTTCAAGGCATATATGTTCTATGTATACAAATAATGTGTATATATGTACATGGAAACTTAAGAGTATACTATTATTTCAATAAAAATAATTTTGTCAAAATACAAATAAATTAATATCTTAAAAATACAATAAATTAAATATCTTAAATTAATAAATTATATAATTTTATATCTTATTTATATATCATATAACTTTATTATTTTAAGATAATTAATTTATTGATAAATGAAATATTCATTTATTATTATATTTATCAATTTATCTTTATTGAAGTAATACTAGATCTTTAAGTTTAAATATATTAATTTTTATTATTAAAGTATATATTTTTAATTTAAAAAATAATTTATAATTTAATATTTTTTAATTAAATTTTAAAGTAAAAAAATAAAAATAAAATGAAGTCTCAATTAGCAATTGAGGCTTTAGTTTAAAATTAAAGCCTTATTTGTCAATTGAGTTTTAGTTAAAAAATGAAACTTCATTTGACAATTGAGGCTTTAACTTAAATTTTATTTTATTTTATTTATGACATGACAATAAAAAAAGCTAATTTTAAGTTGGGGAAAATAATGCAATCATACATCAACTAAAAAAAATAAAAATTGAGATTTTAGAACTTTGCTTTTTGTTTTTCAATTTTAGTGTAAAATGAGAAAAAATATTATCTATTCATGCATTCCGATAGTACTTTCAAATTTGTTCCACAATTATCTTTAAAAGTAAAGGACAAAGTACACACTAATTTAATACCACCTGTTAATAAGTACATGTGTAATTTATTTTTAGCATTTCTCTTACATCAATATATCTCACCTACCATTGGCCATATTCCCACCTTTTTTATTTCATTTTTTTTTCCTTTTTTTTTTTTTTTTTTTTCTCTCATTCCACCATAATCCATTGTCACATATTATAGTTTTTATTACTAATTTTTCTCTTTTTTCCTTTATATTCTTTTTAATATGCTCATGTATTTTCTCATAAACCTTATTTAATTTTAATTTTTTTACTCTTTAATTTCTCCATATTTATTGATTTTAATTATTTTTTTGACATATTAAACTTAAAATGATAATATATAATAAATATTTAATATAAAAAATTAAATAAAACAAAAATATATAATGGACAAAAATGAAAATATTATTCCACAAATAATATACTTGATGATTTTAAATATTAATTATAATAATACATTTGATAAATTAAGGTTTAAATTTAAAAATTCTATTTTATTATTTAGAGGTTTATGATATAAGATTTTTTATATTAATACTAAACAAAAGATTTATTTATTTTGTAAATTCTATCACATGTAAAAGTAAAAATATCTTTGTAATACTATTTTATTATTTACATTATTTTTCTTTTAATTTTCATTTTAAATTTATCATATCAAAATCACAATAAGTGGTGACGCTTTTATCATTTTTCTTATGATTTTAATTTGATTGTGGATCTAACTTTTTATTTGGTTAAAATCTTTAATTTTAAATTAAAATAAAATATAAAAGAAAATATATTTTTCATATAAAAAAAATTATATTTAACCTTTTATATTAATTTCATAAAAAATAGGTACATCCTTAAAAAAAAAAAAAGTAAATTCATACTTAGGGGAACCGAAACCACTATCATACTTTTCATGGTGTATATATTCATCTGGGACCCTCGCTAAGTAATTGGAGGTCCTCGCCCACCCCAAAACAAACTTTGGAATCCTAAGTATATTCGTTCTTAAAGGAACTAAGACCCCTAACTCCATTCTCATGGTCAGAGTTCATATATTCCATTGGGGACCCTTGAGAAGAAATTGTAGGTGGTTCCCCACCTTGGAACGAACATTGGAACCCAAGGTACATTTAAAGACAATTTGGTACATCATTTACAAAATTTGGTACATCTTTCACAAAATTTGGTATATCCTTAAAACAATTTGGTACACCCAATCCATGAGCTACTAGGACCTCTATATTATCACCCATGGTTCGTTTATTTCTTTAGGGATCTCTAGGAAGTAATTAGAGGTCGTTTCTCACTTTGAAACTAACTTTGGAACCCTAGGTACATCCTTAAGGAAATTTGGTACATTATTAAGAAATTTTGGTACATCCAATCCTCAGGCTATTGAGACCCTTATCTATCTTCCTATGGTTCATATTATCCTTTGAGGACCCTCAGGTAGTGATTGGAGGTCATTCCCTACCTTGAAGCGAACTTTGGCGCTCTTGGTACATCCTTCATACATCATTTACGAAATTTGGTACATTCTTTACAAAATTTGGTACATCATTTACAAAATTTGGTATATCCTTAAAAATATTTGGTGCATCCAATCCTTGAGCTATCAAAACCTTTATCTTATTACCCATGGTCCGTTTATTCCTTTAGGGATCTTTGGGAAGTGATTGGAGGTCGTTCCCTACTTTGAAACGGACTTTGGAACCCTATGTGCATCCTTGAGAAAATTTGATATATCCAATCCTTGAGCTAACGGGACACCTATCTCTCTTTTCATAGTCCATTTGTTCATTTGAAGACCTTTGGGAAGTGATTGAAGGTCGTTCCCTACCTCGGAACAAACTTTGGCAACCTTGGTATATCATTTACAAAATTTGGTACATCATTTATAAAATTTGGTAAATTCTTCACAAAATTTGGTACATCCTTAAAAAATTTGGTACATCCAATCCTTGAGCTACCGGGACCCCTATCTTATTACCCATGCTCTGTTCATTCCTTTAGAGATCTTTGAAAAGTGATTGGAAGTCGTTCCCTACTCCGAAACAGACTTTGAAACCCTAGGTACATTCTTAAGAAATTTTGATACATTCAATCCTTGAGCTAACAAGACACCTATCTTCCTTCCCACGGTCCATTTATTCTTTTAGAAAGCCTTAGGAAGTGATTAGAAGTCATTCCCCATTTCAGAACAAACTTTGGCCCCCTTGGTACATCATTTTCAAAATTTCGTATATTCTTTATAAAATTTTGTACATCTTTCACAAAATTTGGTACATCCTTAAAAAAATTTGGTACATCCAGTCCTTAAGCAACTAGGACCCCTATCTTATTACCCATGGTTCGTTTATTCCTTTAGGGATCTTTGGAAAATGATTGGAGGTCGTTCCCTACTCCGAAACGGACTTTGGAACCCTAGGTACATCCTTGAGAAAATTTGATACATCTAATCCTTGAACTAATGGGACACCTATCTCCTTTTTCATGGTTCATTTCTTCCTTTGGAGACCCTCGGGAAATGATTGGAGGTCGTTTCTCACCTCGGAATGAACTTTAGCACTCTTGGTACATCATTTACAAAATTTGGTACATTTTTCACAAAATTTGGTACATCCTTAAAAAACATTGGTACATCCAATCCTTGAGCTACCGAGACCCCTATCTTCTTACCTATGGTCTGTTTATTCCTTTAGGGATCTTTGGAAAGCGATTGGAGGTTGTTCCTAACTCCAAAACAGACTTTGAAACCTTAGTTACATCCTTGACAAAATTTGATACATCTTATCCTTGAGCTAAATGGACATCGGTCTTCCTTCCCATGGTCCATTTCTTCCTTTGAAGACCCTTGAGAAGTGATTGGAGGTCGTTCTCCACCTCGGAACGGACTTTGACAACCTTGGTATATCATTTACAAAATTTGGTATATCCTTAAAAAAATTTAGTACATCCAATCCTTGAGCTACCGGGACCCCTATTTATTACCCATGGTTTGTTCATTCCGATAAGGATCTTTGGAAAGTGATTGGCGGTTGTTCCATACTAAAAAACGGACTTTGAAACTCTAGGTACATCATTGAGAAAATTTTATACATCTAATCTTTGAGCTAATGGGACACCTATCTCTCTTCTCATGGCTAGTTTTTTCATTCAGAGACCCTTGGGAAGTGATTGGAGGTCATTCCCCACATCGGAACGGACTTTGGCAATTGTGGTGCATCATTCAAAAAATTTGGTACATCTTTTACAAAATTTGGTACATCCTTAAAAAAATTTGGTACATCCAATCCTTGAGCTACTGGGACCCCTATCTTAATACCCATTGTTCATTTATTCCTTTAGGGATCTTTGGAAAGTGATTGGAGATCGTCCCTTACTCCGAAACAGACTTTGGAATTGTAGGTACATCCTTAAGAAAATTTGATACATTCAATCATTGAGCTAACGGGACACCTATCTTCCTTCCCATGGTTAATTTATTCTTTTTGACATCCTTAGGAAGTGATTGGAGGTTGTTCCTTACTTTGGAATGGACTTTGGCCCCCTTGGTACATCCTTTACAAAATTTGGTACATTCTTCATAAAATTTGGTACATCCAATCCTTAAGCTACCAAGACTCCTATCTTATTACCCATGATCCATTTATTTCTTTAGGGATCTTTGGAAAGTGATTGGAGGTCGTTCCCTACTTCGAAAGGGACTTTGGAACCCTAGGTATATCCATGAGAAAATTTGATACATTCAATCCTTGAAGTAAGGGACACCTATCTCTCTTCCTACGCTTCATTTTTTCCTTTGGAGACCCTCAGGAAGTGATTGGAGGTCGTTCCCCACCTTGGAATGGACTTTGACACCCTTGGTATATCATTTACAAAATTTGGTACACCCAATCCTTGAGCTACCAGGACCCCTATTAATTTTACCCATGGTCTGTTTATTTATTTAGGGATCTTTGGAATGTGATTGAAGGTTGTTCCCTACTCCGAAATAGACTTTAGAACCCTAGGTGCATCTTTTGAAAAATTTGATACATCAAATCCTTGAGTTAATTGGACACCTATGTCCCTTCCCATGGTCTATTTTTTCATTTGGAGATCCTTAAGAAGTGATTTGAGGTTGTTCCCCACCTTAGAACGGACTTTGGCAACCTTGGTACATACTTTACAAAATTTGGTACATCTTTCACAAATTTTGGTACATCCTTAAAAAAATTTGGTATATCCAATCCTTAAGGTATCGGGACCCTTAGCTTATTACCCATGGTTTGTTCATTCCTTTAGGGATCTTTGGAAAATGATTAGAAGTCGTTCCTTACTCCAAAATAGACCTGGAACCCTAGATATATCCTTAAGAAAATTTGATACATCCAACCCTTGAGCTAGCGGGACACCTATCTTTCTTTCCATTGTCTATTTATTCATTTGGACAACCTTAGGAAGTGATTGGAGGCCAGAACGGACTTTGGCCTCCTTGGTACATCCTTTACAAAATTTGGTACATTATTTACAAAATTTGATACATCATTCACAAAATTTGGTATATCCTTCACAAAATTTGGTACATCCTTAAAAAAATTTAGTACATCCAATCCTTGAGCTACCGGGACCCCTATCTTACCCATGGTTCATTTATTTCTTTAGGGATATTTGGAAAGTGATTGGAGGTCATTCCCTATTTTGAAACGTGCTTTGGAACCTTAAGTACATTTTTAAGAGAATTTGGTACATCCAATCACTTCCCAAAGATCCCTACAGAAATAAACGGACCATGGGTAATAATATAGGGGTCCTAATAGCTCAAGGATTGGATGTACCAATTTTTTTTTAAGGATGTACCAAATTTTGTGAAGAATGTACCAACTTTTATAAAGGATTTACCAAAATTTTTAAAGAATTTACCAAATTTTGTAAATGGTGTACCAAGGGAGCCAAAGTCCATTCCGAAGTGGGGACCAACCTCCAATCACTTCTTGAGGGCGTTCAAAAGAATAAATGGACCATGAGAAGGAAAATAGGGGTCCTGTTAGCTCAAGGATTGGATGTAGCAATTTTTCTCAAGAATGTACCTAGGTTTCCAAAGTTTGTTTTGGAGTAGGGAATGACCTCTAATCACTTCCCAAAGATCCTTAAAGGAATAAACGGACCATGGGTAATAAGATAGAGGTCGCGATAGCTGAAGGATTGGATATACCAAATATTTTTAAGGATGTACCAAATTTTGTGAAGAATATACCAAATTTTGTAAATAATCTATCAAATTTTGTAAATGATTTACCAAAAGTGCCAAAGTCCATTCCGAGGTGGGGAACAACCTCCAATTAGTACTTGAGGGTCCTCAAAGGATAATATGGACCAAATTTTCATAACAATGTACCAAATTTCATTAAAGATGTACCTAGGGTTCCAAAGTTTGTTTTGGAGTAGGGAATAACCACCAATTACTTCCCAAAGATCCCTAAAGAAATAGACAAACCATGGGAAATAATATAGAGGTCTTGGTAGCTCATGGATTGGATGTACCATTTTTTTTAAGGATGTATCAAATTTTGTGAAAGATGTATCAAATTTTATAAATGATGTACTAAATTTTGTAAAGGATGTGCCAATGGGGCCAAAGTCCGTTCCGAAGTACAGAACGACCTTCAATCACTTCCTAAGATTGTCCAAAAGAATAAATGCACTATGAGAAGGAAGATATGTGTCCTATTAGCTCAAGGATTGGATGTACCAAATTTTCTTAAGGATGTACCTAGGGTTCGAAATTTTGTTTTGGAGTAGGGAACGATCTCCAATCACTTTCCAAAGATCCCTAAAGGAATAAATGAACCATGGGTATTAAGATAGGGGTCCCAGTAGCTCAAGGATTGGATGTACCAAATTTTTTTTAAGGATGTACCAAATTTTGTGAAGAATGTACCAAATTTTGTAAAAGATGTATCAAGGGTACCAAAGTCCATACTGAGGTGGGGAACGACTTCCAATCACTTCCCGAGGATGTCCAAATGAAAAAATGGACTATGAGAAGGGAGATAGGTGTCCCGTTAGCTCAAGGATTAGATGTATCAAATTTTATCAAGGATATCCTAGGGTTCCAAAGTCCGTTTCGGAGTATGGAACAATCTTTAATCACTTTCCAAAGATCCCTATAGGATTGAACGGACCATGGTAATAAGATAAGGGTCTCGATAGCTCAAGAATTGGATGTACCAATTTTTTTTTAAAAATGTACCAATTTTTTTTTAAAAATGTACCAAATTTTATGAAAGATGTACCAAATTTTATGAAAGATGTACCAAATTTTGTAAAAAGATGTACCAAAGTTGCCAAAGTCCATTCCAAGGTGGGGAACAACCTCTAATCACTTCCCGAGGGTCTCCAAAGAAAGAAATGGACCATAGGAAGGAAGACAGGTGTCCAATTAGCTCAAGAATTGGATATATCAAATTTTCTCAAGGATGTACCTAGGATTCCAAAGTCCATTTTGGATTTGGGAATGAACTCCAATCACTTTCCAACGATCTCTAAATGAATAAACATAACATGGGTAATAAGATAGGGGTCCTGGTAGCTCAAGAATTAGATGTACCAAAATTTGTGAAAGATGTACCAAATTTTGTAAATGATATACCAATGGTGTTATAGTTCGTTTCAAAGTGGGGACTGACCTCTAATCACTTTCCAAGGGTCTCTAAGGGAAGAAATGGACTATGGGAAAGGAGATAGGTGTCCCGTTAGCTCAAGGATTGGATGTATCAAATTTTCTAAATGATGTACCTAGGGTTCTAAAGTCTATTTCGGAGTAGGAAATGACCTCCAATCACTTTCCAAAGAATCTTAAAGGAATAAGTAGACCTTGGGTAATAAGATAGGGATCTCGGTAGCTCAAGGATTGGATGTACCAAATTTTTTTAAGGATGTACCAAATCTTATGAAGGATGTACCAAATTTTATAAAGCATGTAGCAAATTTTGTAAAAGATGTACCAAGGGGGCTAAAGTCCGTTCCAAAGTGGTGAATGACCTCTAATCACTTCCTAAGGCTGTCCAAAGGAATAAATTGACCATGAGAAGGAAGATAGGTGTCCCGTTAGCTCAAAGATTGGATGTATCAAATTTTCTTAACGATGTACCTAGAGTTCCAAAGTTAGTTTCGGAGTAGGATATGACTTCCAATCACTTTCCAAAGATTCTTAAAAGAATGAACAGACCATGGGTAATAAGATAGGGGTCTTGATAACTCAAGGATTGGATATGCCAAATTCTTTTAAGGATGTACCAAATTTTGTAAATGATGTACCTAATTTTGTAAATGATGTACCAAAGTTGCCAAAATCCGTTTTGAGGTGGGGAACGACCTCCAATCGCTTCTTGAGGGTCTCCAAATGAAGAAATGGACAAAGAGAAGGAAGATAGGTGTCTCATTAGCTCAAGGAATTGATGTATCAAATTTTCTCAAGGATGTACCTAAGGTTCCAAAGTCAGTTTTGGAATAGGGAATGATCTCCAATCACTTTCCAAAGATCCCTAAAGGAATGAATGGATCATGGGTAATAAGATAAGGGTTTCGGTAGCTCAAGGATTGGATGTACCAAATATTTTTAAGAATATACCAAATTTTGTGAAGAATGTACCAAATTTTGTAAAGGATGTACCAAATTCAGTAAAGTTGTACCAAGGTTGCCAAAGGTCTTTCTGAGGTAGGGAACGACCTCCAATCACTTCCTAAGGGTCTTTAAAGGAAGAAATGGACCATGGGAAGGAATACAGGTGTCCAATTAGCTCAAGGATTGGATGTATCAAATTTTTTCAAGGATGTACCTAGGGTTCCAAAGTTCATTCAACTTCCAATCACTTTCTAAAGATCCCTAAAGGAGTAAACGAACCATGGGCAAGATGGTAGGGGTCCTGGTATATCAAGGATTGGATGTACCAAATATTTTTAAGGATATACCAAATTTTATAAAGGATGTATCAAATTTTGTAAATGATGTACCAAGGGGGTCAAGGTCAATTCTGAAGTGGGAAACTACATTCAATTACTTCTTAAGGTTGTCCAAAGTAATAAATGTACCAAAGAAAGGAAGATAGTGATTACTACTCAAAAAGTGCTATTTTGTAGCTTGTAATTAATCCTTTTAAACACTTTTGAGTAGTAGTTATTGCCTTTTAACCCAATTAACATGTTAAGGACCCTTGCAATCAATTCTAATCAAATTGTGTAAGTTTTGGTGTTTTTGTTAGTAATTTGATCACCAAAGCAATCCAAGATTGATGAGAGTTATTTGGAATCCATGGCAAAGCAATGAAGAGCTCAGAAACATGAAGAACCAAAGCTTTGAAGTCCTTTGCCATAAGAAAATCCGGAATGCAAGGAGAGAAGCAAAGAGGAGAAAATAGAGTGAAGAAAATAGAGGACAACAGCTACAGTCTTCTTTTGCACTTTTGGAGCACTTCCCGAAGTCCATTTTCTACATGCTATATACCATTTCAAAGCTCAAGAAGTCAAAAATCCAATGCTTCAAACTGTGTACAATTTGGAGCTGAAATGAGGAAGTTACAGCCTTTGGAAGACAACTGCTCCAAGCTGAAGGAAGGATTCAGCAAAGTGTTGCGAAATCAGCCTTTTGTTGCAGAATGGTTTCGCAGCCTTTTTGCACAGTGCTGTGAATTCCCCCTAAAGTTTCACGACACGATGGAAGGCAACCACTGCAAACTGAAAGACAATTTCGCAGCGGTGCGAAATCAGCCGATTGCTGCGAAGAAATTTCGCAGCCCTTTTTGTACATCTGCGAAATCTCGCAGACCTCATTTTCACCTGCGAAACGGTCCTGAAGCTTCCCGATAGTTGTGCATCGACTCTTTTAGATATTTTCTTCTAATATTTTTGTGTCTAAATTTCCATTTTCTCCTTGTATTCAGCCACTCATGTAATTCCTTAGCTAGGAAGTATCCAAGGAAGGGTAAATTACCTTCCTATATAAACTCCCTTGCATCCATTATAAAATATATAATCCATCATATAATATATCATATATAGAATCAACGAACAGAGCACTTGCTCTGTTTTTCCTATATATTCTTGTTTTCTCTTTAGTTTTCTTGCTAGCCAAACATTCTCTAAGATGTTTTCTCAGAGGATGAGAGGCTAGGCTCTTCGTCTCTTGGAGCTAAGGTAACCGGGTAAGTTTCCACATGCATAAATTGGAAGTTTTGTTGTTTTAGTTTTTAATGAAGAGAAAGAGTGACCCGTTAATGGTTTTTATCTTTTTAGTTAACTTAAAACGTCTTTAAATCACCTGGGCCAACACTTGGTAAGGCAAGTGATCTCCGTCCATGGAGATTCACTAGTTTACCCCTTGCGAGCCTCTGGGAGGTGACTTGAAGGTAGGATTTTCTAGAATAGCCAACACTTGGTAAGCTTTTGGACTCCAAGGAGACATCCATTAGTTATCTCTTGCGAGCTTTTGACGGATAATCCAAGGTTAAAGATCACCTTGAATGGCAAGTGCTAGGTGAGAGGTATGAGCCATTGCAAGGTGCATCAGTGAGAGGGATTTAGTGTTTGAACCCATTAATGGGAAGCATCTGTACAACACCGGTTGGAGAAGGAACTATATGTTAATTCTCTAATGCAAGGAAAAGAAACAAGTGACTGGAACTCTCCCTTTTTGTATGAGGAATCTGAGCCTAGTGATCTGAAACTCCAAGAAACACTTTTCTAAGTAAAATCAGTTACTATTTTTGGTTAGTTTAAAACCAAACCTTCTTTTTTCATTCAAACATCTTTATGTTTTCTTTTAAAGCTAACCTTGAAATGAAAAGGCACCAATTCAGCTTTGAATTAATATCATTTGTGAAGTGAAAACCCATCCTAGTGAACGATCCTAGAGCCACTATGCTATAGTAGCTTTGTCTTTGCTACCCTAGTATATGGTGTAATAGGTTATAAATTTTGTTGATTAATCCCTCAATCAAGGAGCACTAGCTGGACACGAATCAGCTGAGACACCAATTAGGCATGAATCAGATAGGTGTCCTGTTAGCTCAAGGATTTGATGTATAAGATTTTCTTAAGGATGTACCTTGGGTTCCAAGGTCTGTTTCGGAGTAGGGAATAACCTCTAATCACTTTCTAAAGATCTTTAAAGGAATAAACAAACAATTGGTTAATAAAATAGGGGTCTTGATAGCTCAAGGATTGGATGTACCAAATTTTTTTAAGGATGTACCAAATTTTGTGAAGGATGTACCAAGATTGCCAAAGTCTATTCCGAGGTGGGGAACGACCTCCAAGCACTTCCCGAGGGTCTCCAAAGGACAAAATGGACCATAGGAGGGGAGATATGTATCCCATTAGCTCAAGAATTGGATATATCAAATTTTCTCAAGGATGTACCTGAGGTTCCAAAGTTTGTTTCAAAGTAGGGAATGACCTCCAATCACTTCCCAAAGATCCCTAAAGGAATAAACGGACCATGGGTAATAAGATAGAGGTTTCAATAGCTTAAGGATTGGATGTACCTAATATTTTTAAAGACGTAACGTATTTTGTGAAGGATGTACCAAATTTTGTAAATGATGTATCAAATTTTGTAAAGGATGTAACAAGAGTGCCAAAGTTTGTTCTGAGGTAGGGAATGGCCTCCAATCACTACCTAAGGTCCTCAAAGGGTAATATGGACCATGAGAAGATAAATAGGGGTCTTGATAGCTTGAGGATTGGATGTACCAAAATTTCTTAACGATGTACCAAATTTCCTTCAAGATGTAACTTGGGTTCTCGGAGTAGAAAATGACCTCTAATTACTTCCTAAAGATCCTTAGAGAAATAAATGAACCATGGGTAACAATATAGAGGTCTCGGTAGCTCATGGATTGGATGTACCAAATTGCTTTAAGAATGTGTCAAATTTTGTGAAAGATGTACCAAATTTATGAAGGATGTACTGAATCTTTTAAAGGATGTACCAAATTTTGTAAATGATGTACCATAGTTGCCAAAGTTTGTTTCGAAGTGGGGAACGACCACCAATCACTTCTCGAGGGTCTCTAAAGAAAGAAATGGACCATGGAAAGGGGGAGAGGTGTCTTGTTAACTCAAAAAATGGATGTATAAAATTTTCTCAAGGATGTACCTAAGGTTCCAAAATCTGTTTCGGAGTAGAAAACGACATCCAATCACTTTCAAAAGATCTCTAAAGGAATGAATGGACCATGGGTAGTAAATAGGGTCCCGATAGCTCAAGGATTGGATGTACCAAATGTTTTTAAGGATGTACCAAATTTTGTGAAGAATGTACTATATTTTGTAATGGATGTACGAAATTTTGTAAAGAATGTACCAAGGTTTCAAAAGTTTGTTCCGAGGTGGGAAACGACCTCCAATCACTTCCCGAGGGCCTTCAAAGGAAGAAATGAACTATGATAAGGGAGATAAGTGTCTCGTTAGCTCAAGGATTGTATGTATCAAATTTTCTCAAGGATGTACCTAGGGTTTCAAAGTCCGTTTCGAAGTAGGGAATGACTTCTAATCACTTCCCAAAGATCCCTAAAGGAATAAAAAATCTATGGGTAATAAGATAGAGGTTTTGATGGCTCAAGGATTGGATGTACCAAATATTTTAAAGGATATACTAAATTTTGTAAATGATGTACCAAATTTTGTGAAGGATGTACCAAATTTTGTAAAGGATGTATCAAATTTTGTAAAGGATGTACAAAGAGCGTCAAAGTTCATTTCAAGGTAGGGATTGACCTCTAATCACTACCTGAGGGTCTTCAAAGGATAATATGGACCATAGGAAGATAGATAGGGGTCTTGATAGCCCGATGATTGGATGTACCAAAATTTCTTAACAATGTACCAAATTTCCGTAAGGATGTACCTAGGGTTCCAAAATTCATTTTGGAGTAGAGAATGACCTATAATTACTTCCTAAAGATCCCTAAAGAAATAAACGAACCATGGGTAATAATATAGATGTCTCGGTAGCTCATGGATTTGATGTACCAAATTGTTTTAAAGATGTACCAAATTTTTTGAAAAACGTATCAAATTTTGTTAAGAATGTACCAAATTGTCTTTAGGATGTACCTTAGGTTCCAATGTCCATTCTAGGATGGGGAACAACCTATAATTTCTTCTCGAGGGTCCCCAATGGAATATATGAACTATGAGAATGCTGATAACGGTCTTGGTTCCTCTAAGAATAAGTATATCTAGGATTCCAAAGTTTGTTTTGGGGTAGGCGAGGACCTCCAATTACTTGTCGAGGGTCCTAAAGGAATATATACACCATGATAAGTATGATAATAGTTCTGATTCCCCTAAGCATGAATTTACCTATTTTTTTTTTTTTTTAAGAATGTACCTATTTTTTTTATGAAATTAATATAAAATGTTAAATACAATTTTTTTTTTTTGAAAAATATGTTTTCTTTTATATTTTATTTTAATTTAAATTAAAGATTTTAACCAAACAGAAAGTTAGATCTACAATCAAATTAAAATCATAAGAAAAATGATAAAATCACCATCAGTTTTTGTGATTTTGATATGATGAATTTAAAATGAAAATTAGAAGAAAAATAATGTAAATAATAAAATAATATCACAAAGATATTTTTACTTTTACATGTGATAGAATTTACAAAAGAAATAAATCTTTTGTTTAGTATTAATATAAAAAATCTTATATCATAAACCTCTAAATAATAAAATAGAATTTTTAAATTTAAACCTTAATTTATCAAATGTATTATTATAATTAATATTTAAAATCATCAAGTATATTATTTGTGGAATAATATTTTCATTTTTGTCCATTATATATTTTTGTTTTTATTTAATTTGTTATATAAACTATTTATTATATATTATCATTTTAAGTTTAATATGTCAAAAAATAATTAAAATCGATAAATATGGAGAAATTAGAGAGTAAAAAAAGAAAATTAAAATTCAAGAAGTTTTATAAGAAAATACATGAGCATATTAAAAAGAATGGAAAGGAAAAAGAGAAAAATAATAATAAAAACTGTAATAGGTGACAATAGATTATTATGGAAGGAGAGGAAAAAAAAAAGAAAAGAAAAAAAGAAAAAAGTGGGAATGTGGCAAGTGGTAACCGAGATATATTGATGTGAGAGAAATAATAAAAATAAATGACACATGTACTTGTTAACAGGTGGTATTAAATTATTGTGTACTTTGTCTTTTACTTTTGAAGGTAATTGTGGAATGAATTTGAAAGCACTATTGGAGTGCTTGAATAGACAATATTTTTTCCCATTTTACACTAAAATGAAAAAACAAAAAGTAAAGTTCTAAAATCTCATGTTTTTGTCAGTTGATGTATGGTTATATGATTTCCCCTTTTAAGTTTTAACATAAGTTTTGTAAAATGGTTAAACCTTACATTTGTTTTTATGAAGGGGTTATTTTGCCCCAAAACTCTAGTTTAACTGTAAAATAACACATAGGCAACATAATTAAAAGTTCATTCAATTTTTTATTAGAATAATTAATAAAAATATTTTCCATTAAAATATTTATTAAATTTTTTTAAAACCAACTTTGTGCACCCTCTGAACTTCTCTAGTTTAATGCGATTCTAGGTAAGATACCGAAAACATGTTTTTTAGTGGATATCTAAAAGTTTCATTCAATAGGTAACTAATACATGGATAAAAGACAAAAATCTAATTATTTTATTTGATCTAAAGCAAATATATAAATATTTTTTTTTTATGGAAATGAAATTGGAATATATTTGTATTGACCCTTATTTTAGGTCCATAGGGGACTCATATGTTTTGGCTATTTTTTTGAAGGCTTCTAGATATTTCTAGAGAGTTCAATAGGTGGAGACACGTAGCAGAGGAAGATTTTTCTTTTTCTTCTACTGGGTGGTTTTGCGATAGAGATGTCTAATGGGTTGGGCTGCCTATTTTGGCTCATGGCCTGACAAACGAAAAGGCTAGGTCGGGTTGGTACGACCTAGTTATTGTAGAGGGTCGGGCTGTCATGACCCAAAGGAGCGGGTCGTGCTAGGCCTAAAGAGATGATCCCGTTGTGCCATCGTGCCAACCTATCATGTTGACCTACTTGGCTCATTCAAATATTGATTTTTACTTTTTCTTTTTTTCCTTTTATTACATGTCAAATATCTATAATACCTCTTTCAATAACTATATAACGACTAGTTTGAGGGGGAAATAAGTTGATCAATAGCTATTTTTTATTTTTCAGATCAAATGTCTATATTATTCCTTTCAACAACTATATAATGGCTAGTTTAAAGGATAAATAAGTAAATCACTCACTATTAGTATTTTTATATGTCAAATATCTATAATATCCCTCTCAACAACCATATAGCAGTTAGTTTTAAGAGTTAATAAGTAAATGACTCACTAATGATTTTCTATAAATACTCCTGTGGACTCGTATTTTTCACGTGCGTCCCCACTTGAAACAACGTGATTCATTTTTTATTTGTTGAAAGATTGATTTTTGAAAAAAAGTTGGAGTTGCTACTTATTTTAGTTTATTTTTAATAGAAAAAAATAAAATAAGAAAGAAGACCTTGTGTGACTCCTTATTTGGAAAAGAAGTGTCTACAAAAACCGAGTCTAGATTCGGGGGTCAGGTTACCTATTAAGAAGGTACGATGGTGAGCCGTAATACCTCTCTAAGCCCGTATACCTACGGTCTCTACTAAACAAATTGAGGAAACTGTGACAATTAATTAATTAATAATGGATATCAGGACAATAAAAAGAAAAAAAGAAAAAAAAAAGAAATACGCACAAGTTAGGATAAATATCAAACTATAAGAATAAGCAAAATAAATGAAATGAGAAAGTCATGAATCGATTTATTAGGTTAATGAAAAGAAGGTTTTATTATTTCAAATGTCATGACGTGGTTTTAAGATAATTTTGAACGAAACTATTGGCAGGAGAATTTTGGGTTAATATTTTTAATTTACAAAAAAATGTTTTAACTTAAAAAGAAATACCGAATAATTTTATTTGAATTGAATTGAATCAAAATTTTATTTTCAAGAAAGTCATCCTTACTTATTACTATTAAGAGAATTTATCGAGTGCAAATATGTATATAAATTAAATAAAGTAAACTAAAATAAAAAGATTTTATTTATTTAAAAAATAATTTTTATTTACTTTTGCTAGAGAGAATGAATTTGTTAGTTTTATTTACAAAGGTATTTTAATTTAATTTTTATTTAAGAAAAGTGATTTTTTTGAATTGTTTAGAAAAATACTTTTTATAAATTTATGTACAAAATAAATTTCAATTCAATTTTATTTGTAACCAATTTTTTTTTTAATTTTTTTATATACAAAAGTGATTTATATGTATGCATGTATGTATGTATGTATGTATAGAGAGAGAGAGTGAAGAAAATAAAAGGAGAAAAACACAACTAAAAAGAAAACACAAAAACAAATATTAAAACATCAAACTGAAAAAAAAAAAAAATTTATAAACTCAAAAAGATCGGGGAAAGAAAATACAAGAAAATAATTAAAAAAATCTAATTTATTTCCCTATAATTTCTTTTTTTCCTTGTTTATTTACAATTCTTGCATTTATAGACAAGAAGTTTCATTTGTCCCTTACTGCTTCGAAACCGTCCTATTAAGCTAAGCTACCTGCCCATGTTGGTGCTCTAAGTGTGGAATGTCATTGTGGAGCGGTTAACTGCACTTCTTTTCCTTTTAGTATGATAACATAGTGATATGGGTGGATCAATAAACTCTCTACGGGCATTAAGTGCTACGCAACCTTGAGTGTGCAATGATAGGAAGGTGTAGCATGAGCTCAAGGTGGATCAATCGAGGCAATGCACTGAATTAGAAACTATCTAGGGTAAGCTTCATAGATGAAGGAGAGAAATGCGTACTTATGAATTGGAGAAGTGTGTGGTGTTATTGAAGGAAAATTCTGCACTTAGGGTTGCTGAGGTGCGCTTAACTTATTGGTAAAAAATAACACACTTATGGTTGTTAGGGTGCACTTTGTGAGTGTTATGTAAGCTGGGGTAGTGAGGTGTGCTTTCTTCTTAGTGCACTTAAGTAGTGCACAATTTTTGAAGTGCCTAAGGGAAGTGTGCTATTTACCTGAGTGAAAAATAAAATAAAAAAGTCCCTCATTCATCACATTTCCACTACTACCACTGAAATTTTAATTTTAAATGTAAGTTGAAGGTGATTTGTGGATTGATGTGTCATGGAAGTGGATAATTGGGAGTCATTGGTCTGAATTAGGTTTACTAGTCATTTTACTCCCTAAAAATATTGTTCCATAAACATGTCTAATTAGTGCTAGGTATCTTCCTCTTTAGTGAGACATGATGATTTTCAGCAATGAACAAAATAGAAATAAAAATGATATAAAAGAGATTGTGAACTAATGGACCTAAGCAAATAAATGAATCATTCTTTATAATAAAAACACTTTTATTGAAATAAATTGAATAATTCGATTTATTTACACTAGAAATTGAAATCAAGTTCCTTCTAAACTCAGGTACATAAAGACAATCTTTGAGTTCTAGATGTTTATTATTCTTTAATACTAGGGTAATGTCTCACATTGCTTACATAAAAATCCTTGCAGTAGATGTTAAAGTAAGGTACATCTTTTCTTCATTCAAGATTTTCCTTAGTTAAAACCCCTATACAGAATTATAGATATGGTTAGTGGCCCTAGAATCTATCCATCATGAATTGGTGGAATTCATTACTAAACATGACTAAACTAAGAATGAATAAAGAGTACTTTTTTTTCTCTTTAGGTAGATAAGGCATTTTTTCTTCTAGTGGCCTTTCTTACTACAAAGGAAATATTTGTTGTTTTCATTGCTCTTACCTTTCCTAGTCTTAGCCTTTCCTTGCTTGGTTTTTTTGAAAGTATTCTTCTTATTCTAATTATGGGAATAACCTAAAAAATCTTTCACTACTATGTGAACACCTCCAACGTCCTTGAGAATCCCTTCAACCATCTAGAGTTATCTCATCAATTTAGTCAAGCTTATCATTAACTTATTCATAGTATAATGAACTTAAACTACTTTAATGAATTTGATAAGAACTGTAAGATTTTGTTGACTTAGGTTTCCCAATTAATCTCGGCTCTAAGGATCTTTGTCTCATCAAAGAGTTCAATCATATTAATTATATGATCTCTAAGGGGAATTTCTTCTATCATCTTGGTGTTCACAATGAATCTTAGGGCTACTTGCCTAGCTAACCTATCCTTATCATCAAACATCTCCTATAGGCTTAACACAGTATCATAGGTAGTGGCAATACTTATGTGTTGCTATTGAAACACATTATTAAGAGACCTACGTATAATACAATGGACCTTTGCATATGCTCATTGCCACTAGGAATGAGCATATTTCTTTTCCTGGATGGAAAAATCAATAGGATTTGGGAATAAGTGGAGCAAACTCTTGACTTACCCATTTCAACTGTTCTATAGTGAGCACTATGTCTAAGATTATTTTCCAACCAACATAATTATGTATGTTCCACTTATTATCAGTGAGAATAAGGGTGATAGGGTTATATGACATGATTCTTGTAACAAATAAAACATTCCCTGTATTATTAAAGGAAACTGATCATTTAAGGCAAGATCATAATAAATTTAGAAAAAATGCAGTGCTCTCAAACTACATATATCTATGCAAAGTATCCTAGTGTCACAAAAATCAAGCCTACTTTAGGCAGGACATGATTTTTATTACTAGGATAGAAACCCTCTTTACTTTATCAACCTACCTTAAACCTTAAAAGGTTGTCCTTAGGTATTAATTAACATACCTTTTTGTTCAACTTTTAGCATATGCAAGTAGGACCACTTTAGGTGATTCTATGACTTTATGTTTAAGTTAAGTGTATAACCAAGATCCTTGTCATCAATGCTACCGAGTGAAAAGTTTCATCTTTTGAATTGACTACTCCCACTACAAACATATATGGTCTTGTCCAATAAGTATAGTCTATGTCTTGATTCCTTAGTTCATCCCATCTTTAGGATAGTGATATGTCCAAAATCAAGATGAGCTTGATATTGGAGGTTGTGTGCTTGCCTATGATCCTCTTTCACTTAATATTTTGAAATAAAAAACTTTTAAGTAAATTTAGGTAAGCTTCTTAAAATATCCATCATGAGATTTTTCCAAAATCCTTATTTATTACTTGAATTGGAATGATAGTGCTAAATAGGAATTACTTTAATATTATCTATCCTTGAACATTCATTTCCAAATATAGTTCTTCTTCTTTTTTAGGGATAAAGCCTGAAGAACTTAGTGTTATGTTCCTTCACTCAAGGTGGTAAAGCTTGGAGGACCATCTTAGTGTTGTTATCCTTCTTTTAGGGTAGGAAAGTTTGGAAAAACATCTAACCTAAAACAATAGGAAAGTTCCAAAAAGAATGGCAATCCAATAATAACAACATCCAATTCTAAAATAAATAACGTTGGAAAAAAAATCCTCATGAAAATTGATTTTCTATAAGAAAAATCCTAAATTACCATTTTGAAAAATCTTTTAAGTCAATTTCCTATGATATGCAATAGAGAATATAAACATAAAAGGAAAAATAAAAGTGAGCTTCCCATGGCCTTAGGGATCTTATTACTTATTTGGTAACCCAAATATTTGGATTTGTAAGCTCCAAACATAACAAATAAAGTCTACAACAAAAATAAGGTTAGTGGCCTTAAAAAAACCCAAAATACCCTTAAAAACCCTCAAAATGGCGTAGAAGCCGCTAGAAGCACTTAAAACAACTTTGGGTGTTGGATACAACTTCAAGCACTTGAGCGATCGATGGCTACTTACGATCAGTGGAGAGCTAATCTAGCCATTATTTTAAAAATCGGACCAGACTGGCCAGTAAGACCGATTGAACCATCGACTAGTGGCTTTTTTGGTCCAATTCCCCATTTTGACCCGTTTTCCCATTCAAACCACTTGAACTGACGATTGGACCAGTGAACTGGGTGAGCTTGACGGGTTAAGACCATCACTTTTTACTTGTTTTATTTTTTCAAAATGGGCTAAATTTCCCTCACAACTTGATATTCTATCCCACTCTTGTTCTTGAAAAATGGGCTATTATGTCATACAATGAGCCCCATGGCCCACCAACCATTTGGTTTGTGGAAGAGGTTTATAAAGCTCTTCATATTTCATCTCATTTCCGACGTGGGATTAATGTGAAGGGCTTTAAAGAAAAAAAAATGATTTGTTGTTGCAACAAAAAAGCTTGAATCAAGGACCTTATGTTTATAGTAGGATAATCTCGCCACTATGCTGCACATTTGCTTGTGTAGAAAACTAATAGGAACAACTACATAGGTATATATATAAAATTACATAATACGATTTTTTTTTCTCATTTTCAATATGTTTTCATATTTAAATACATGTTTTTTTTTTCCATTTTCAATATATTTTCATATTTAATATTGTATATATTTTGTTTAATAAATTTAAAATATTAATACATTTATATAGAAATGAATAAATAATATTACAAATATTATTAATTTTAAATAAAATATAAATTATATATTTATGACATTACAAGTTTGACCACGGTTCGACTGCGGTTCAACCACTAGTCCGACCAGTGAACCTGAACCGGTAACTTTTTGGGTTCAATGTCCGATCTGATTATGAAAGCATTGAATCTAGCTTCTTAAGTGCTACTACATATTTGCATAATTCGATGATGGATTTCTGCATCTTCGACCATCATTTTCTCCGAAAGGACTCATTTTTCTTGTAAGAGAATGTGTAGGAATGCCTTGTGATTGTCTAGAATGATTCATACTTTCCATGGGTTACATAGATTGATATTTTTACATCAAATCTATACTCCAACTATTTAGAGTTTATAAACCAATTTACAAAAAAATAAATAAAAAAATAAAAATTACTATGAACAAAAAAACCTATACCCCTTATGGGGTTTACAATCTATCTAGATAAAAACGAATCTAACAAACGACCATAATATATAATCATCATATTCATAGATAATAAAATTTCATGTACACATAGTCATCCCTTTGGCCATGGAATAAATAATAAACCTTGTAAAACAAGGATTAGTACAACCTAAAAGGGATCTAACATGTTTTTTTCTTAATCTAGAGCTTTGATACTATTTATAGAGAATCCTGAATTACTTTGTTTCTTATCTTAAAATCAGGTTAGGTGCATGCAAAATTCCTTAGGCTTATCTAAATCCTATGTACAACGGAATACATGCATTAAAAAATAATTCTATGATTTAGATAATAAGATTAGAATGCTTACCAATGATTTGGATGTTCCCAAATCATTTCTTTGTAGTGAAAAAGAAATGCAATGTTGTTGAAGATCTTGTACACTCACAATCTTTCACTACATGACTCCCTTCATGCTAAGCACTAAAATGGTGAGAGTTTGGAGGGTGGTAGTTACGACTCTCTCCTTGGAATGTAGATAATAGTGGTGGTAGAAAACTGAAATCTTAACTCTTAAGGGGATATCTATAAGGTTCCTATTGGGTTTAAATGACTTAAGTCAACCTTAGGCTTGAGTCACTTAATCTAGTCTAAAATGGGTCCTAATTAATTAATTAACCCAACATAGCCATCTAATTAATCGCTTAGTCCAATATAGAGATATCGTTCACTAACCATTGTGCAACCTTATGAAATTACTAAAACACCCTTATACACATAAGTGAACCAAGAGATGATCAACCCTTATAAACTGCATCATCAAGGTATATAAGCTTGAGCAAGGACCATTGAGACCCATAGAGCAGTACTAGCTTCCTCAAAATCTAATTCTAAAGTTGATTCAACGTCCTACAATGGAGAATCAAGTGCATTCCATTACCCTATGTAAATAACAATGGGACAATAAGTGCTCAAATTTGTAACTAACTATTTGTTGTATATAGTCTTCCCATGATATGGTGTCCTTAATCTAACAAGGTTAAAGTTATCAACTTCTCAAGATAACCTTGTAGACCCCAGATTTGTCTCAATTTCATTTTTACATTAATTTTGAGTTCAATTTTATCATTAAATTTAAATCATGATTACATATAATATTTTTGGGCCACTCACCATTTAATTATTAGTTTTTATTATTTTGTATATTGTTTTATTTTATTTTATTATTTTACTATTATTATTATTATTATTATTATTATATTATTATTATTATTATTATTATTATTATTATTATATTTTTCATTTTTTTTCTCCCCTCTCATATCTCTCCTATACCTTTCCCAACCACTCCACTCACACTCTCTCTCTTGCCCATACCACTTACGTTAAGAAAGTCATCCCCTCTTCTCTCTTCACTTTCCATTTTCTTCTCATTTACATTTTTTCTTTTAGTTTTTTCTTCGGATTTTGGTGCGACCCCATTTTTTTTCTAGATTTTCTCTCTTTCTTCTTTCTCCTTATAACCCTTCCCACACACTACCACAAAGCTCCCCATTTTCTTCCTTCCATTTTTTTTATTTTTCATTTTTTTTTATTTTCTATTTTTTATTTTCCATGAAACTCGTCTCCATACCCATAGCCAACCAGTCATCACCGACAAGCTACCGTTGGCAACCCCATTTCTAGCAATCAGGGCCACCTTCCCTTCCACTCATTTTTCATCTCACCATTATTTCTCACAATTTTCCTCTCATTCTCTTTATTTTTTATTTTATTTTTATTTTTCTTTCTTCCCTCAACTCCACTGTTGGCCAACCGTCGCCAGCGAGCAATTCTAGCAACCCATAGATTCTTAAAAAAAAAAACAAGTGTAAGCCCATTTATGAATTATATATATATATATATATATATATATATATAATCTTATTATTATTATTATTTTCTTTATTTGATTTTAATAGTAATTGTTGTTTGTGAGATTTGAATTATTGAATCAATATGAAATTTGAGCTAATTTATTATTGATGAATTAATTTGGAATTTGCTAATTTGGGTTAAATTAGTTGATAATTTATATAGTTGTGCCCATTTGAATTATTTAATTTGGACATGATATAATGTTTTGGTATATTTTGGATGTGGATTTGCATATTAAATTGGGTTGATTTTGGTTGTTGATTTAGGTTTGCATATTAAATTAGACTTGAATTATGGGATATTAAGTTTAGTCCTAATGGAATTTATTTTAATTTATCATATTTTAGGTTTGATTAATTGAGCTTATATTTTGATTATTAATTTGGAAATTTTGGATTAGGGCCTATTACATGTAAGATATTTTTATTGGGTTATATTTGCTAATTTGAGCCCATTTTGATTGACGAAATTTGTTAAGCTAATTTGAAGTTTGAATTTGGGTTTGAATATCTATTGTGAACTTTATATATTTCTAGATATTTACATTTGAGTTATTTTTGTTTTTGCATGGGTCTATTCTGCAATTTTATTGGCTGAGTACGGATTTATGACACATGGAGCACGAAATTTAATGAAAGAAAATGAGACTCGAAAAGTTAGAGGAAGACATTGAACTTGTTGTAGTATTGTAAACTTATTTAGGTACATGTTTTATTTCTCACTACTATTGGGTTATATTTTTATTGGTTTATGTAAATATTCATTTTTATATGTTTATTAGTTGTGTATAGAATAGAATATCAAACAAACTAGAAATTTTGTTTAAATAAGAGGAACAATTTAGTAAACATGTTTTAATAAAATAATAGTTCTAAAACATTTTTTCTTAATAAAAGAAAGTTTCATTTATTTTATTTTATTTTATAAAAATTTAGAAAAATTCTTTCAGAAAAATCCAAGAAAATTGTTTTTAATAATAATTGTCCCAAAATTTCTTTGTTTAATAAAAATTGTTCTAAAAATTGTTTTTTTTTATAATAAAATTGTCCCAAATGCTAATTTTTGATAAAATTGTTCAAAAAATGTTTTTTTTTTATAAATAAATTCTTTCTTTAAGTAGAATGGAATTAAAAGTAATTTTTGTAGGTAAAGACCTTAAATAATTTTTTTTTAATAAGAATTGAATTTGTAAATTGAAGTTGTAGAAATAATTTTTCTTGTTAAAAATGGATTGAAAATATTTTCTTTGTAGAGAAATTAATTCCTTTTGAATAAAATCAAATTGAAATATTTTTGTAAACAAAGTTGTGAAAATTCATTCTTTTTCTAGTAAAAGCAAATAAAAATAATTTTTGTTGCCAAATTGAAATTTCGTAATAAATTATTTTATACAATAAGTGTAGAATACAAATGAAATTGAATCAAATCACTTGGAGAAAATAGATTGAAATAATTTTTTTGTAAATAAATAAATTGAAATTATTAATTCAAAATTGTTTTTAATAAAATCCTTTGAAATTTTTGGAAAACTAATTCTTTTGAAATATCTTTTTTGTTTCGTTCAATAAATCATTTTGCATAATTATCTTGTCACATGTTTTGTGCATCCTTGTAACTTGATTTTATTATCATTTTTGTGTATATTGATTTGTTCTTTTAATCTTGGTATCCATGATTAATTAATTAATTGTCATAATTCCTTTATTTCGTTTAGTAGAGATCATATGTATACGAGGTTAGAGGGGTGCTACAGCTCACCACCTTACCTTCTTAATAGGTAACTTAACCCTTAGACCCAGACTTGTTTTTCCTTCAAGAGTCACACTTAGAGTTTTTATTTCTTATTTTGTTTTTCCCCTTAAAAAATAAAACTAAAATAAGTGGTGACTCCAAGTTTTTTTTTTTTTTTTTTTTTCTAAAAATCAAAATTTCACAAATAAATAAAAAATGAGTCTCACCATTAAGTGGCCGGGGACACAAGTGAAAAATGTGGGTCCACAAACCTCTACCATCCTTAAGTTATAGATCATCCTATAGTGTGATAAATTGATATATCCTAACTTACAAAGAGCTTATGTTAAGTTCTACTTAAAGAACTACTATGACCATAGTTTACTTGAATGCACATTCTTAGAATTATCCAAGTAGACACATTGTTTCAAACCTACGAAATATGATGGTGTCTCTATTAAGAATACCTATTGCTATTGAATTCTATAAAAAATGATTGAACCCATAAGAAATATGTGACATTTTAGGACCTCATTGATTGGAGCCAAAGTATGTGCTCTAATGGCACATATTCGATATGATTTGTGCACCAAAGGATATTCAAATCACCCAACTTGACCTAAATAGATGTTAAGGCCGTAGACATGAGTTTAACTTACACTTTAGAGATTTATCTCAGGTTCAAGGGAAGAAAAGGGTGTAAGTTGAATCACTTTAGATTTTGAAAGATCAAGAAAGGATTAAATGAGTAAATAAGTGAGTCAAGACTCACGGACCATAGGAAAAGGCAAGACGAGGATATCATGAGTTTGGAAGATGAGAAATGACCATTATAGAGTAAGAACAAAGGCAAGAAAACGTGGGAAATGAGGCATGAAGCAAGATTTAACTGCATGGAAATTTAGAACTCGAAATATGATGACATCATATACTCTGAATTTGAGGACAAATTTTAAGAACTTTCCAGAGTCCATTTTAGACAAATTATATATCATTTCAAAGATTGGGAATTAAGAAGTCCAACACTTCAAATGGTGTGCAAATCGGAGTTGAAATGAAGAAGTTATAACCATTTGAAGACAACTGTATAAAACTAAGGGGTCATTTCAATATGATTTTGAAATTTAACTTATGAATTCGAAATCCAATTTGAAATGACCCCAATCTTGAATTCACCCACTACCACTTTGATGTTTCGCCTCCTCTACCTTGGGAAGTGCATCTAGGGCTTTCTATCCGCCCTAAGTGAACCCCACATGACTAGAAGTCATCATTTTATTATTATTTTTAAACATTTTTAGATAATTATTTTTGTAATAAGTGGCCAATGAGAGTGTGCCACATGTTAGGTAATTGATGATATTATATAAACTCTCTTAGTTCTAGGTTTTGAGGATCTGATTCGTTCCCAATTGGTGTATCAGCTGATTCATGTCCTCTCAATGGTCCCCAACAACGGTGCCATTTGATGCATGTCCAACTGGTGTCCCTTGATTTTGGTCCTTAGATGGGAGTAATCAACAAAATTTATAACCTATTACACCATGTACTAGGATAGCCTCAGCTAGCATAACATAGTGGCTTTAAGGTCGTTCACTGGGATGAGTTTTCACTTCACAGTTGATATTAATTCAAAGCTGAATTGGTGTTTTTTCATTTCAAGGTTAGCTTTAAAAGAAAACATAAAGATGTTTGAAAAGGTTGGTTTTAAGCTAACCAAAAATAGTAACTGATTTTAATTACAAAGAAAAGTATTTCTTGGAGTTTCAGATTACTAGACTCAGGTTCCTAATACAAAAAGAGAGTTCCGATCACTTGTTTCTTTTCCTCGCATTGGGGATTTAACATATAGTTATTTCCCGAATCGGTGTGGTACAGATGCTTCCCATTAATGGGTTCAAACACTAAATCTCTCTCACTGATGCATCTTGCAATGACTTGTGCCTCTCACCTAGCATTTTCCATTCAAGGTGATCCTTAACCTTGGATTTCCCTTCAAAAGCTCACAAGAGATAACTAATGGATGTCTCCTTAGAGTCCAAAAGCTTACCAAGTGTTGGCTATTCTAGAAAATCCTACCTTTAAACCACCTCCCAGAGGCTTGCAAGAGGTAAACTAGTACATCTCAATGGACGGAGATCACTTGCCTTACCAAGTGTTGGCCCAGGTGAATTAACAGCGTTTTAAGTTAACTAAAAAGATAAAAACCATTAATGGGTCACACTTTTTCTTCATTAAAAACTAAAACAACAAAACTTCCAATTTATGCATGTGGAAACTTACCCGACTTTCTTCACTCAAAGAGACAAAGAGCCTAGCCACTCATCCTCTTAGGAAACATCCTTAGAGTTTGATTTGCTAGAAATAAAAATAACTAGAAAACAAAAATATGAAGGAAAAACAGAGCAAGTGCTCTGAAAAATATATTTCTTACTATGATCCTCCTCTTGTCGGATTACAAGATGGATTCCATCATGCATTCTTTACATTGGTTCAAAGATATATATAGAGAAGATATTTTCTAAGAAATATCCCAATAATATCTTTGACTGATTACAAGGAGAAAATATCTTGAGAAAAAAATCTAACTAAGTCGGTTACAAATATCTGAGAGTGCACAGGTGGATTCTGCAAGGTGAGTCACACGTTGAATTGTCCATTTTGCAAGTTTGAACTTTGGTTTTGCAACTTGGAGGTGATTTCACAACTTGGAGATGATTCCGTAACTTGGAGATGATTCGCAACGTGGTTCACAGCTGCGAAGATGGAGGCATGGGCTGTGAAATGGCACTCGTGTGCCAAAGGTGGATTTCGCAGCTCATTTCACAGTTGCGAAATGGGCTTTGGGCTGCGAAATTTCCGCTCAACTTTGCGCTGTTGTCTTCAAATGGCCATAACTTCTTCGTTTCAACTCCAATTCGTGCAACATTTGAAGCATTAGACTCTTGACTTCTCAAGCTTCAAAACAACATATAGTATGCATGAAATGGACTTCAGGAAGTACTCGAAATGTGTCCAACAGTTGCTGTCCTCTTGAATTCTTCATGTTAGATTCCTCTTTTTTTCCTCCTTGCATTCTTGATTGGCTTTGGCAAAGGACTACGAAGCTCCAAAGCTTGGATTCTTCATGTAAATGAGCTTCCATTTGCTTTGCCATGGATTATATAAAGCTCTCCCTCATCTTAGATTGCTTTGGTGATAAAAAAACTATCAAAAACACCAAAACTTAACACAATTTGATTAGAAATGATTGCAAGGGTCCTTAACATACCAATTGAGCTAAAAGGTAATAACTACTACTCAAAAGTATTTAAAAGAGTTAATTACAAGCTATGAAATAGCACTTTTTGAGTAGTAATCAGGGTCTTGGATCTTTTTTCGGAGAGTTGGACATTGAAGATGGAAGAAGATGAGAACTTTGATTTGTTTTTTTTTTTTTCTTATTTATTAAATATATTGTTTTTAGTTTCTTTTGATTCAAATGATGGATTTTTACCTTATTATGAATTGTGAATGTGACATTACCCCCATGAGAGGCTAAGAAGCTAACTTGGGGCTTGAAGCATGAAAACCTAAGGGCTAGGAAACCTATAGGGACAATGGGTAAATTATTATAACAATGAGATTAATTATTGGTTGGGTGACAATTTATCAAAATTTTTTATCTTATCCTTGTGAGTTAGTTTAGAGAATAATATGGTAGGTTATTACCCGATACTAGTGATTCTTGAAAATTCTTGATCATTAGTTATGCTCATCTTTTCTATCGTTGTTTGCCCCAAAACAAAGCTATAAAGAGTCTGAAGGGTTAAAAAGCCAAATCTTAAACCGGTAATCAATCTCATTCATTTGATAGTCTTAGGAATTTGTTTTAAAAAGGAAAATTAGGTTTCAGATGTAATTTTAGTTGTAGAACTCAAGTTGACCACGAGCGGCCAAGGATCCCAAAACTCCAAGATCATTTTAATTAAGAAACCCTTGTTCTCTCTATTTCTATACCTTAAGTTGGATTGTGGACAACCCCAAACTTGAATCGATTGAATTAAAAATCAATATTCAGTTTGTAATTAATTTAGTTTCATTCACTCAATCTCATTTCATTAAAAATAATTCCCAAAATGTTTTTCACTTTAAGATTTAAACAAAAGCAATTAATTTATTCTAGTATTGACAATTTCCATAAGCTAGTCCTGGAGGACAATACCCAGAGTATTACAAAAGTCGTAGTAACTCTTTCTCTAGTTTTTCTTGACCAGAGTTGCTACGTAAAAAGGTTAAGTATTTTGGTATAACAGAGAAGTTCGGTCACTCATCTATAGGTCAAAGCCACTACTAACTTTGGCACAAGTTCGGTGTTCTCTTAAGGTTGATAGACAATACAATATGACAACTTGGTGAAGTCATAACTACTTAATAACCTTAGGTCATGACTCATCGTAAATCTTATCCAATATGTAACTATATACACTAATGCACCCACCATAGGAAACACATATCAATGGTCAAGACTATTCATCCTTCCACTTAGGAGGTAGTGGACTACAATCTCAAATGGATTGCTGAAGTCCATGAATCGACTGTGAGCAAGTCACCTACTTGTAAGAAACCCGTGACTTAGATATTTTGTGTAACTCTTTATACACCTAAGTCTTGTACAATGCAAGAGATGCATGCTAGAATGATCATAAAATAAAATGCATAAAATAAGGATAGATTAAAGTGCAATTGAAACTTTATTAAATAATCAATAAACTCTATCCTAACAATATTATAGGCATATTGAACACTCGAGTCAAGGCCTAATGTGTTCTCACTTTTCTCCTTGTGGTATAGGGCTTCTTATGTTCATTTTGAGTTGATTAATTCTCTTTCAGATAAACAGGTTCTTTGGAGCTTAGTATTCTTAACATGGCTCCAATGAGAGAGCTTTGACTTAGGGTGGCTTTGTCAGTGATTGGCCTCATGAAGATTCTATCGTGAAAAGCTAAATAGGAATTGCTTTAATATTATTTATCCTTGAACATTCATTTCTAAATATAGTTATTCTCTTATGGGGAGAAAGCCTGAATAAACTTAGTGTTATCTTTCTTCACTCAAGGTGGGAAAACTTGGAGGACCATCTTAGTGTTGTTTTCCTTCTTTTAGGGTAAGAAAGTTTGGAGAACCATCTAACCTAAAACAATAGGAAAGTTCCAAAAGGAATGACAATCCAATAATAACAACATCCAATTCTAAACTAAATAATGTTGGAAAAAATCCTCATGAAAATTGATTTTCTATAAGAAATTCCAAAATTTCCATTTTGAAAAATCTTTTAATTAGATTTCCTATGATATGCAATATAGAATATAAGCATAAAAGGAAAAATAAAAGTGAGATTCCCATGGCCTTAGGGATCTTATTACTTATTTGGCAACCCAAATATTTGGATTTTTAAGATCCAAACATAACAAAATAAGCCTACAACAAAAAAAGGGTTAGTAGCATTAAAAAAAGACAAAAAATACCCTTAAAAACCCTCAATATGGCGCAGGAGCCACTAGAAGCACTTGAAACAACTTTGGACGTTGGATACAACTTCAAGCACTTGAGCGATCTATAGCTACTTGTGATAATTGGAGAGCTAATCTAGCCATTATTTTAAAAATCGGACTAGACTGGCTTGTCGGACCGATTGAACTGTCAACTAATGCCCTTTCCGGTCCAATTCCCTTTTTTGACTCGTTTGCCCATTAGGTCGGTCTCAAATCGCTTGAACTAAGCGTTGGACCGGTGAACTGGGTGAGGTTGACGAGTCAAGACCACCACTTTTTACTTGTTTTATTTTTGTAAAATGGGCCAAATTTCCCTCACAACCTAATATTCCAGCCCACTCATATTCTTGCAAAATGGGCTATTATTTCATACATTGAGCCCCATGGCCTAACAACCATTTGGTTTGTAGAAGAGGTTTATAAAGCTCTTCATATTTCGTCTCATTTTTTATGTGGGGTCATTGTGAAGGGCTTTAAAGAAAAAAAAAAAGATTTGTTGTTGCAACAAGGGAACTTGAACCGGGAACCTCAAGTTTACAGTAGGAAAATCTCTCCACTATGCTATGCCTTTACCATCCTTAAGATAACCTCTACCATCCTTAAGTTATAGATCATCTTATAGTGTGACAAATTGATATATCCTAGCTTACAAAGAGCTTATGTTAAGTTCTACCTAAAGAACTACTATGACCATAGTTTACTTGAATGCACATCCTTAGGATTACCCAAGCAGACATACTATCTAAAACCTATGAAATATAATGGTGCCTCTATTAAGAATACCTATTGCTACCAACTTCTATCAACAATGATTGAATCCATAAAAAATATATATGACACTTTAGAACTTTACCCATATGTTAAAACCACTGCTAACTTTGGCACAAGCTTAGTGTTCTTTTAAGGTTGATAGACAATACAATATGAAAACATAGTGAAGTCATGACTAAATAATAACCTTAGGTCATGATTCACCGTAGGTCTTATCCAATATGTAACTATATATACTAATGCACCCACCATGGGAAACACATCTCAATGGCCAAGACTAATCATCCCTCCACTTAGGAGGTAGTAGACTACAATATCAAATGGATTGCCTAAGTCGATGATTTGACTGTGAGCAAGTCATCTACTTATAATAAACTCGTGACTTAGGTCTTTTGTATAACTCTTTATACACTTAAGTCATGTGTAATGCAAGAGATGCATGCTAGAATGCTCATAAAATACAATGCATAAAATAAGGATAGATTAAAGTGCAATTGAAACTTTATTAAATAATCAATAAACTCTATCATAACAGTATTATAATCATATTGAACACTTGAGCCGAGGCCTAATGTGTTCTCGCTTTTTTCCTTGTGGTATAAGGCTTCTTATGTTCATTTTGAGTTGACTAATTCTCTTTCAAATAAACAAGTTCTTTGGAGCTTAGTCTTCTTAACATGGCTCTAGTGAGAGAGCTTCGACTTAGGGTGGCTTTGTTAGTGATTGGCCTCGTGAAGATTCTGTCATAGTTGATGTTTTCTTAGGCAAGATTCTCATTGTGCCTCTTAACTCTACTAGCCAGGATCTTGTTTCTTTTGATTCCCTTTGGAATTTTCATTCCATCTCCTCCATTTACTCTCTTATCTGTGCCATTGGTGTATTACTTGGTGGCATCAACTGATAGAGTGTGGTTTGTACCATGATTAACTTAGCTCAAGTATAGGTTTTGTATGTTTGTTTCCCACAAACATTGCCAATCTATTTTATCCTCCTTTTGAGAATGTGAGCTAAGCACCTCTTATAATCCAAAGAGACAAAATAAAGAAAACAACCAAGGATAGGGTAGGGTCGCTAAATTCAACCCTTCTTGCAATATCAAGTTAGTTAAAGGAAAAGGAGGACAAAACAATGAAAAATATGATTAACTTATTGTGTCCATACATTGTTCTTGGTGAGATTCTTTTCCTATAGTTGTGCCACGCTTGAAATGTATGAAATTAATGGTGATATCGGTTACTTGTGGCCTTTAATGACTTCATTATGTCTCTCATTAATGTTTTAATTGTTTCAGTGATGATTATGGCATGGTCTTTATGATTTAATAGTTAAATGTGGGGTGAAACCATTATGTTGACATTTAACCCATCCTTTGGATCAAGTTTCTTCAATGGTGATCATTTTACTTTCAACACTAGCCCATAATTAGGGTAATGATGATGCAGGTTTACTCATATTTAATGCCTTGCAGCATGGTAGGTTCCTCAAGAGTATGGCGATGATTGTTGATTAGCTCTCTTGTTCCTCTTCTACGGTTGTGCCATGTGGTTGTTGATATGTACATGCCCAAACTTCCTAAGGTTTTTTTTCTTGTGCTAAAAGGCTCACTTCTTATCTTTAAATCTTTCCATTCTTGCTAGATACCAATTATTATTTTTTTAATCCCCTTTCTACTACACAATCCCATAGATTTTCTCATTAGCAAACAAATAAGTACTAGCAATAATATATATAGTTATGAGTGACATATCAATGACTTAAATTTTCAATAAGGAAAACCTATCCATACTGAGCTATGTTATGTTCCCTTTCAGTTTATTTTTTGAAATGTAGATGAAGTTGTTTATTGTGATGGAATATTGTAATTTGACATGAAGATTTGAGGTATGTGGCTAGATATGTGCTCAACAAAGTATTGACCATTTATAAGCTACATTAGGATGTTTCTTTGTTATATGTTGTATTATAGGAATGCTTAAACTAGACAAATGTACTAGTGTTCCTATGTCAATCTATTAAGAAGCTTTTCTTATTTACAAAAAACAAATAGGGGAATAAGAGATTAATTACCTTTCAATGTTCTTCAATAACACTATTTCTTATGGTATAAATTGGTTAGTGAGTAAAAGTTAATTTTTCAATTAAATTGAGATTTTCTTCCTATTTCAAAATCATGCCATCGGTGCTGAGAATAAGTTTTAAGTGTTATAAAGGTAAAGAAATTTAGCCATAGAGTGGATCATCTTGCATAATAGAAAGATAAACGTACGCGAAGTTATGGAATGCTTACACAAAGTCTATCACCTCTCCTAATTGTCTTTTTTTTTTTTTTTTTTTTTGAATAATTAATCATTTTCTAGATCTCATATCGCTTTCAAAACCAAAATCATTTAAGTTGACATTGAGATGAAAACATATTAGAATCTCAACAACTTCAAACATCGAAACAATCCACCATTTTGCCAACAATAATTTCTAACCGTTTGGATTATACATTTTTGTAACAGGAAACTCGAGAAAGTCAACTATCTTTAATATTAATCTTACCTCTTTTTTTCACATATTGAAATCCTAGAATCATGAACGATAAACAAGTTTTAAAATATTATTAAAGAATGAAAATTTTCAAAAGCAATGGTTTCAAAAAATTCGCCACGTGTGAACACAACATTATCTCAAATACTCAACAAATAAAACATTTCTTATTTGCCAATGATAATCGTCTCACTTTAATTGAGGTTAATCTCTAAACTAGGGTTTACTTAGAGCCACAATTGCACTTCATAATATATAAGGAAAATGTGAGGCCCCTGAGGATGATCTTCCTTTTGGACCAAGCCCCCTCATCACACATTTTTGGTGGGCCCTTCCTTTCCCTTTGTTAAGGGGCTTTTGCTAGAATTTGATTTTTAACTTGTTTGTTGACTGGACTGCCGCAGGGGGGTGGACCAAAGGAGGGACACTGCCCCCACCCTTATTATGAGGGTTGATAGAAGGAATCCGGTTGAGATCCGTGAGACCACCTTCTACCGACATCCCAGAGCCCTAGACTCCTTTAATCACGCCGCACTAAGCAACTTTGATTCCTTCTTTAATCAACCTTTCAAAACCATGCTTTCCACGATAGTGGATAAATACCAAGCATCTTTACCCATAAAAAATAATGAAATTGTAATTTATCATTTTTCTCTTTCATTTTTTTTTTAATTTTTGTAATTAAGTATATTTTAATTAATAAAAACTAATTTTTATTTAAAAATAAATAAAAATAGATAATAATTTAAGAAAGCTGGGAGTTAATTACGGAAACAGTAGGCCAGTGGAAATATCCTGTCCCTGAAGATCTGAAGACGTTGTGGGCAAATCTCGTAGGGCTAAGTCCGTTGTCGATGTATACAAATCCCGAGGGGCTAAATCCATGGGCACAGTCTCACCCCACCATGGGCAGATATTATATATTTACAGATTTAAAATAAGATTATAAAATAAATAATCTAAAATTCAAATTTATTATTAATATATGGAGAATTCTATGGTACGAAGAATTATTTTAGACCATTGGATATGTTAGAGGGGATTTTGATCATTCATTTTAATAGGTTTTATTTAATTTTTTATTATATTTTATACACGTGGCTATATCCCATTAGATAATATGTGGAGGTATGACACTGAAAAGTTGTTTTTTGGTACATAGTTTCACCCTATGTAATTATAAAAAATTAGAATAGGATTTGTTTTTATTCTCGTGGATATTTTCTTTAAATATCGACGGGAGATTATTAATTATGATTTTAAATTTAAAAATTGAAATTGAAATGAAATCATTTGACAATTAAAACATTTTCCTATAGTAAAATTAGAACGTGAAGTATGGATCTAATCAATTTAAGGAACACAAACACGAGGATGAATGACAAAAGTCCAAAAGGAAAAACTCTCAAGTCCGAATGATTTTCAAAAGATTACAAAAGTGAGTGGAGAAAAGACCAGAAAAGTACAAAATTCAGTTCAGAAGGATAGGGAAGTTAAATAAAAGTGGTTAGACAGAGAGGCTTGTGGGAAAAGGCTTGAAATAATTAATGGGTTATTTTCTTAATAAGGAAAAAAAATATAAATGGGATTGTTCAAATTAATAGTGATAATTAAAATCCATTAATTCTTCATAAATAATTTACAATTACTTTTATACTCCTTTGTTTATTGGATTAAAACTGTCTCAATTACTTATTTATACATTTTTTAAAATAATTATAAAAATGGATCATGACTATTTGATTAAAAGGGTCATTAAAAATCTAATTTTAAAAATCTAACCATTTATTATTTTTGATCTCATTTTGATAAAAATATCCTTATTTTTTTTATTTATAAAAATAACTTTATTTTAAAATATATGTGTAAATACTTGAAATAGTTAATGACATTTATGTCAAAAATGAATTACCTTTTAAATAAAAATATGAAAGAGATTAAATTTACAAATATGAGGGTTATTTCACCATTTTAAGCAATTAATTCTACAATTAAGGTTATGTTTGGTTCTTAGAAAATTTGAAGCAAAATGTAAAAAAAAAAAGAAAATAGAGATGAAAAATAAAAGGAAATAAAAAGTAAAGAAAAATAAAAAATAAGTTTGAATTTAATAAATTATTTTTATATATTTATTCAAATCCATTTTACTTATTTATTATAACAAGATTAAATAATTAATAATTATAATATTTAATTTTTTTATATATATTTCTTATAAAAATGTAATTTTAGAATTTGACTTAAAATGATTGGTTTATAATTAATTTCTCCTTTGCTATTTTTTTTATATAAAATATTTAAAATACCAAATTAAAGGTTGAGTAAGACCAAAAAAACCTTCCATAATGGCGTCCATGTAAAACCATAAATATAATAAATACAAATGGAAAAAAGGGCCAATGAATCCCCAGGCAATTAATACAAGGATTTCCCTTTACATTTTTAGCATTTCCGTGCTTGAGTAAACATGAAATTTTTATTGACAAACCTGCTCACAGCCACACCCTCCCTCTCATATTTAATTCTTTTGTTCGATCTTTGGAGAGGGGTTTTGTGCAATCCTTCAGGGTTTTGATGTAGGGATTTGAGATGTACCAGTGAAGGATGTGGTCTGTAAGAGGGCATTGGAAGCAGATGGAGAAAACAGTCGCTGGGAAGTGCCTCAATCAATTCTGGTCTGTTCTCTTGCCTCTCTGTCTGTTCTTGTTCATATCAGCGCTGTTCTTTGATTTTTGTGGTTTAAAACAAGGAGTACTCATCAATTTTTCAGCCAGAGCCCCTAAAATTTTTGGTCAAATTCATCCTATAGTAGATGAGTGTGTGGGTCAATACATTTATGTTCATAATCTTCCTAGTCGATTCAACGATGACCTTCTGGAGGATTGCCATTCCATTAATCAATGGTATGATATATGCGAGTATCTATCCAACTCGGGACTTGGTCCCCAGCTTTCAAATTCTGGAGATGTTGATGATTTTCCAAACAAGAGCTGGTTTGCCACAGACCAGTTCCTTCTGGAAGTGATTTTCCGTACCAGGATGAAGGACTACAAGTGCTTGACTAACGATTCGGCCATGGCTTCTGCTGTATACGTGCCGTTTTATGCTGGCCTTGAAATCAGCCGACACCTTTGGGGTTTCAACGCATCAGTCAGAGATGCTGTTTCTAATGATCTGATCAAGTTTTTAGTAGAGCAGCCCGAGTGGAAACGCATGTGGGGTAAGGATCATTTCTTGATTGTGGGCAGGGTTACATGGGATTTCAGGAGAATGCCTAACAACGAATCCTTTTGGGGTAGCAATTTTTTGAGGCTGCCTGAATCAGAGAACATGACTATTCTCGGGATCGAATCCAGCCACGGATCAGACAATGACTTTGGAATACCCTATCCGACATACTTCCATCCTTCGCATGACAGTGAGGTGTTTGAATGGCAGGATAGGATGAGGAGAAGGAGACGGCAGTACTTGTTCTCCTTTGCAGGGGCGGATCGACCTCAAGATGGGGATTCTATTCGGGGAGAGATGATGGATCAGTGTCGAGCTTCAAGGGATAAATGCAAGTTGCTGGACTGTGCATTTGATAAGAAGAACAACTGCAAGACGATTAATGTGATGCAGATGTTTCAAAACTCTAGCTTCTGCTTACAGCCTACAGGGGATTCATTCACTCGGCGATCGACTTTTGATTCGATTCTGGCAGGCTGCATTCCTGTTTTCTTCCATCCGGTTTCTGCTTACAGGCAGTATTTGTGGCATTTACCCAAGGAGCATACAAAGTATTCCGTGTTCATTCCAATGAATTACATAAGAGAGGGTATAGTAAGCATCGAGAAAGTCTTGCTTGGAATTCCAGAACAGAGAATGTTGGCCATGAGAGAGGAAGTAATAAGCCTAATCCCTAAGATCATATATGCCAATCCAAGTTCTAAGCTGGAGACAATTGAAGATGCATTTGACATATCAATAAGGGAAGTTCTTCAAAGAGTAAAGGAAATGAGGAGTGTGGGGAGGGGGGAGAGATCTACAGTGGGATAAGCAAGAGAGGGTGGATGTCTCCATTTATGGAGGCTAAAGCTTATTCTTTTTTTCTTTCTTCATTGCTGTCATAGGCTCTTTCAATTTCTGATGTATCGTAGAAGGGCTTCAATTTTAATATATGATAAGAACTCTTTCAATACCAATAATGAGAAGTAACCAATATTTGAGTCATACTTCATTAATTTTTAAAATCTATGTTTAGATTAAGTTCTTAGATGAATGAGAATGGCAATGGCTCTCTAGCTAAAAGATCTCAAATATGGAGAATTCAAAGAATGGGTTTGTAAGATATGGGATGGATTTGAAAATTCCACAGAGAAAACTTCCCCAAAAGTGACTCCTCAACCCTTCATTCATGGGCTCTTTTGAAAGAGACAATAAAGTTAGGAAAAAATGATGAATGTAGTCATACAATTAGCGGACTATTTTAGAGAAAATGCCGCCGACAACAGCATTCACCCTGAGAAGTGGTTCGCCCTCTCTCAACCCAGTCCACATGGGTGGGGCTTTGATTTGTACGTGCTGGGACCAGCTAGGAAGTCTTCCTATTTAATCACCCAATCAAGAACCATATAACATGTTGAAAGCGTAGTATCACAAACCCAACATCAAGGCCCATTGTTGGACCCTTCATGCTTTAGTACCCCTAACTTGAGTAACAATCCTTTCTTTTGTATGCATTAAGAAAAGCATAGGGAATTTTTACTTAATTTCTAATTTAAAGTCCATTGGACAATATTTTTCAAAAATCATTTTAAAAGACACTTTTAAAAGTTGAAAAGTTACTTATGATATAGAGAAACATTTGATAAGCAATTCCCTCAAAAATACTTTTAGAGGAAATATTTCCACTAAAAACACTTAAAAAAAAACATTATCAAACACACTCTTAATCCCCTCCCATCCAAATTCATCATTCTAAAAAGGTGTAAATTGTTTCGATAAATTATAAAAGAGCTAGTATGAATCGTGAAGTGACTTCTTATTAACCATCTTAGCACGATAATGTGCCACCAATTTTGTGTATTATGATGGTCATGTTCTATATAATCTGCATCCATGTTTTGGTGCAAAATTGAGTATCAATAATTAATGAGATGCAACTAAAGGTTGATCATTTGGAAAATATCTCATTTAGGGATGACAATGAGACGGGTTCAGGATGGATCGCCCCCATCCCAACTCCACCTTGTTTATTTAAAATAATTCTTATTCCTATCCTATTTAAAAATTTAAATGAGGCGGGTGGGTAGGTATGAGAAATTCTCATATCTGCCTGCCCTATTTAACATTTTTTTATGTATTTTTTTAAAAATATTTTAATTTTTTAATTACATTAGAATAAATATATTTTATAAAAAATTAAAAATTATAATTTTTTTATAACTTATTTTGTTAAAAATATATTATTATTATTATTATTATTATGATTATTATATTAAAAACATGAAAATAAAAATTAAATTAAATTAATTTTTAAAATTAATTTTATATATAATTGAAGCAAAGTGGGACAAGGTAATACCTGAACCTGTCCTGAATTGTCTCGAGTTAAAAAAAAAAAAATCCAAAACTTATCTTTAACGAATTTATTTAAATTTCAAACCCCTCCCATTAGGGGTGAGACGGGTGGGTACCTGAAACCCATTGCCATCCCTAATCTCATTGTTTTTATGTTCTGCTAGTAATTTTGTTGCTTGCCTCAACATTCATTGTAGTAGGCATAGATTAACCTAGTAGATGTTTTTAGCGGTCACAAGCAATTGTGCTTTGTTTATTCTTTTAGAAAATTATGTTATGATACTATTTTTTTTAATGAATAAATCAATATAGGCCCCTCTTTTTACTTTTACACGTACATTTTTTTTTTCAATAGTAATCCTTCTCACAACATGCCTTAAATAGTAACTTGCTTTTCATGCTTAAAAATATCCATTTTGTCTACTTTGCAAATCTATCCATATTAGTAAATGCACAATTTTTAAATTTTTATTATTATCTTTTATAAAAAAATCCTCAATTTTTCAAAATTTTAGATAAATATTAAAATTATATGATTGCATTAAAAATGAATAATAACATTTTAAAAATTTTAACAATTAATTATAATATTTTAAAAATTGACAAAATTTTACCTACTTTGAAATGAATATTAAATTATAAATAATAAATACAAAATAAATGGATGATAATTATTTAAATAAATAATTTAGTAACATATTTCCTAAATAATAAAATTAATAAGAAAAACTTAAATTATGTTTTTTTTTTTAAATGATAATATTTTACAAAAAAAAAATTAGAAAATATAGATATATTTTAGTAAATCCATAATTACATTTTTTATTAAAAATAAATAATAATGTTTTGGAAAATTTTAATTAATAATAATAACAACAACAACAACAACAACAACAACAACAACAACAACAACAACAACAACAACAACAACAACAACAACAACAACAACAATTATATATTTAAAATGGATCATAAAAAATATAATTCATTTTTTCTAAAATATGTAAATAAATCAAGGTTTTTCATTATTTACTCCCCAATCACTATCATGGTATTTTAAGATCAATTTGGTTTAGATTTCTTGATAATTAATATTTTTTTTTTTAATTTCAAACTATTATTATTACGATCATAAAAACATCTACTCATTAAATCTTACTTTATTTTGAATCTATTTATCTAATGATTAAAATTTGAAAAAGTACGATAATGTGTAGAGGAGAAATTGACATAATCATTTTGGATTATTTTGTGTGAGAAATTATAGTATTAACAAATTTTCAATTCTAAGTTATTTTTAAAAGTTACTAGACATGTTAATGAATTAAACATATTAAGAGCCCATTTGATAGTGAGTCTAAAAAATGTTTTTAATATTTCTAACATTTGAAATTTTTTATAATTTAAGGGGGTGTTTGGTACACGGGAATAGGGAGTGGGAATAGACATTTCATTCCTTTTCTCCCTTATTCCTATGTTTGGATAAATGTTAAGAAGGTGGAAATGAAATAAAAAATTATTCCGGCAGAAATCAAATCCAACTTATGAGTCGGATTTGCATTCATTAAAAGTAGGTGGTATTCTGATTCATTAAACCTATTTGATAATATAAAATAACCTAAATTACTATTTTACCCTCTTATCTTATTCTTCAAACCCGATGTTTATCTTCTTTGTAAAGGTAGAGATCCATTCATCATCCACTTCTTATCTTCTTTGCAAAGCTAGAGACCCACTCATCATCCAATTCTCTGCAACAAGTGATTCTTCCAAATTGAATCAATTAAACCTTCCACGATATTTAAAAAAAAATCAATTTCTAATTTATAGGGTTTTGGATGTTCATTTTGATTGTTGGATCTAGGATTCGTCATTGTTTGCTGCAACTAGGTTCTGAAAACTCCCTTCTACATCTTCGATCAGGTTTACCTTATTTTCTCTTTCTTCTTCTACTTCTTTATATGTGTTTCTTCTTCTCTATAAATCGATTAATTTTTTTTTATTAATTTATGTTTGGAATCTTTGATGTTTCTTTATCTTGTATTAATGGAAACTGGAGAGAAAAATTGAAATGGTTGGAAAAAGATTTTTCGATTTCACGTGTTTACAATATTGAAAATTTTTAATGGTTAGGAAAAAAATATTATAATAAAGTTTGTGTTTTTTTTTTTATTTCCTTTTTTGCAAATAAGAAATAAGTATTTGGTAGCTTGGACAATTTATATGTTCTTATATTTTTTTTCTCTTTTTTTTTTTTCTTAGTAAAACATAATTCTATAGTTTTTTTTGCATGACAAATTATTTAAAATTTTGATAAAAAAAATGAATATTTAAAATTTTTTAAGGTTATGGATTTTATCGGATATGATACTTGTTGAAAATTAGAATAAATTTGAATTCTTTTATTTCCTCTTTTGAAAATAGGAAAAACATTTGCTAGCTTTGAGAATTTAAATATTATAATAAATAATTTTTTTTGAAAAATATAATTTTATAACTACTTAAGCATGACAAATTATTCAAATTTTTAATAAAAATAATAATTGAATATTTGTGCATTAGAGTTATACGATTTTTTATGGTTAATTTTTTATTTATTGAGTATATATATATTTTTTAGTCTTATTATTTAATAACAAAAAACCTCTCAAATTTTATTTTTTTTAAATAAAAGTAAAAATAAAAAAATATTTTAAATTATATGTAAGGATATTATTGTAAATTTATTTCTTTTTCATTTCCATTCCTATTATTATCAAACATTGGAATGGAAACAAATAATCATTCCAATCTTGCATTCCTAAGTTCATCCAAATGCTAGAAATGGAATCATCAAATTCATTCCATTCCACTAAGAAATAGGAAAGGAAACAAAATATTATTTCCATTCCCTATTCCGACGTACCAAACACCCCCTAAGTGTTAAAAAAACTAAAAGCATTTTCTAAAATTACTACTAAACAAACTTTAAGAGTCTGTTTGATAGTGATTCTAGAAAGTGTTCATATCATTTTTAACAATTGAATTTTTTTTTTAATGTTAAAAAGATTATAATCGCTTCTTAAAATTATTATCAAATGGGCTCTAAGTCTCACTTGCCTTGGAGTCCTTTTGCATGGTGAGAAATTTTAAGAAAGTTAGAAAACTCATTGAAGGAGGTACAAGTCTTTACTCAATCGCCGGATTAACACGTGTGTTAAGATGGGCTAATACTTGCATAAACAAAGAGAAACACATGCTTATTTGCTGTTAGTCAAGCAACTTTTAATTAATTTCCCTAAACTTTCTCGAATTTTCCATCAGGTAGGTAATAAGACTTGATGTGTTGGTTTGGAACCAAGAAATTAAGTGAATTAATACCAAAATCTCTCGGGACAAAATTGACTTCTTAATGACTATGTTCATGTTTTTTGTGCATAATTATATTTTTTCCATTAGTCAAACTTATTCCAAATTAAGTGAAACTTAATGTGATAAATTCTTAACTAGTATAAGAATTTTTAAAAGAATTTGAAATTAAAAAAATTAAGCTTTGTTTAACTATTTGAATGTGGATGGGTGGAGAATGGTAAAGGAGTAGGATGAACATCATCAACTAGAAGTAGGAGATCGATCGTAGTACTGATGTCTTACACTATGGCACTGATGAGGGCAAAATCTGAAGGAAAATGAATTCATACTGTAAATCAAAGCATTATGCTTTGGTAAATCTTACTTGGTAAAGGTGATGGCATCATAAATACGTAACTTCTTCCAAAGACTTCTGTGAGTGTTTAGCTAGGTTGGCAATTCCGGACAAAATTCCTTAGTATCCCCTAACTCAGCTTTCCAATTCCTCTTCTGACTACTTGATTTTGAAGACTAAGACTTTACTAAGAAGCCGAGGTATGTAGCTGAGTGTGTGGTGATTGAATGTGAACCAACACGATTTTGAATTTTTAAATGTGTTAGAAAGTTGGGAGAAATGGTTTTTAGTGCAAGACTTTTATTCCCCTATTTCTGGATTGATCCAGGTGTAAGGGTGGATCAATCCAACTAATTTTTTTTTTTTAGATCAAATCTCAGCCATTATATTAAGGACTTTTTTTTACACTTTAAAAAACAATATTCTCTCATTTTTCTTAAGAGCGACTATAGAAAACGTGGAGAGAGCAGCCACTTCATTTGTTTTTCATTTTCTCATCTTGTTTTCCTAATTTGAGGTTTTTGATTGCAAAGCAAATCCACTTCTCTTAATGTTTTCCAAACTAGTTTTTAATGGATTTTCTTGAGCAATAAATGAGTTGATTCATTCCTTCATTCATATCTCAATCTCTCATTCTATTTGGGTTTGTGCAAAAACCCATTTTCTTTTTGTGCAGATTCAAGAAGAGACCAAGATTGAGCTTGGTGCAGACTCCAAGTGTGCTTTGGGAGAAGAAGGTGAGAAGCTGAAAATGAAGGTACTAGTCAAGTAGTCCGGGAAGGATTGGTTGGCTTGAGCAAGGTAAAACCTTGTACTCAATTTTTATTCTTCATAGTGGAGTTTTTCAATCAATGATAGGCTCGTAGTTTTTGATATCTTTGGAGGTTTTCCACATTAAAAATGCGATGTTCATTGTCTCTTTCTCTCACTCTACACTTCGATTTATTTTCTATTTTTGATATCATTGATTACTTCGGCATACATGTTGAATGGAAGAAATATGAGGTGATATAAGTGTGATGATCCATGGAATGTCTTTAATAATTTTTCTGTTCATTTTTTTTAATGATATCATGGAGTCAATTGATATGAGTTGAGGAGATGATTGTTCTTTTGATTTATTTTTGAGGAGTGTTGAAGCATTTGCATGTGTTTTGCATTTATAAATTGTTGGGAGAGTGTTGATGCATACATTCTTGCTTGTGGATGTTAGGCTGTGTTGAAAAGTTGTTGGAAGAGAAGTTTTTTGACATTGAGATAGTCTAAGATTAGGTAATCTTTGTTGGGAGAATTTTTAAATTGTTCTACAACACCTATTCAACCCTCTCTAGGTGTAGTCCATTATTGAGATTCACATTTTCAATTGGTATTAGAGCAGGTTTTTAAAGAAAAAAATCATTTTCGGTCCTTGAATCTCAATCATGGAACCTCATCAAGATGGAGCTTCCATTGGGAGACCACCAATTTAATTGGCGAAAATTATTCTCATTGGAAAGTGAGAATGCAATATTTTCTCAAAATGCAAAGTGAAAAGTTTGGAACGTCGTTGAATTTGGTTGGTCTCCACCTAAGGTGTTGGATAGAGAAAATAGACCAACTAATCTTATCAAGCCTAAATTAGAATGGGATAGAAGTGAAAATGGAGCAAGTGAGAATAATGCTAGAGCCATGTACTCCATCTTCAATGCCATTAGTACAGATGAATTCCATAGGATTGCTGCATGTACTTCGGCTAAGGAGGCTTGAGGTATCCTCCAAGTGACTCATGAAGGAACTAATGTCGTGAAAGTGTCCAAGCTTCAAATGTTGACATCTAGGTTTGAGACCATTAGAATGGATGATCATGAAACTTTTGGAGAATTTCATACAAAATTGATGGACATTGTGAATTCTAGCTTCAATCTAGGTGAACCCATCTCTAACTCTAACATGGTTAGAAAAATTTTAAGATCTCTTCCAGAGAGATTTAGAGCTAAGGTCACTGCCATTGAAGAGTCTAAGGATGTGGATTCCTTGAAGATAGATGAACTTGTAGGTTCCCTCTAAACCTTTGAGATGACTCTTGTATCACCTAGGAAAGTTAAGGGAATTGCTTTAAAAGCTATTAAAGAAGAGTCCTTAAGTTCCGAAAGTGAGGATGGTGAGAAAATGTTGGAGGGTGAGCTTAGTAAGTTTGATAAAAAATTCAAGAAGTACATGAAATTCAGAAAAGCCAAGAAAGAAACAAATGATGGTAAAAAATGGAGGAACTCAATTCGAAAAGAGAAAAAGATGGAGAAATGTGTGAAAAAGGAGTTGAAAATTGAGTGCTTTAAATGCGGGGGAAAGGGTCACTATGCATTTGAATGTCCCTTAAAGAAAAATGATAAGAAGGCCATGCAAGTTACTTGGAGTGACTCCAAATCTAATCAATCAAGTGAAAAATAATCCAATGGAAGTGAGAAATGCACTAACTTCATAGCCTTTACTACAAGTGTCAATCAGGAACCTCTTTTAAAAGAAGCATCAAGTGAGTTAAGTGAGTCAAGTGACTTCAATGATAATGACATGAGTTTTGACACAACATATGAGACTTTGTATAAGGAGTGTTTGAGCCTTAAGCAAGAACAAGTCAAGTGGAAGGCTTATAAGAAGATTTTAACCAATGAGGTTGATGTTTTAAAGAGAGAAAAGAAAGCCTTGCTTGATAAAATTGCATGTCTTGAAAATGAACATTTGGAAGTGAAGGAAAAATATGATGTGTTGAAAAGTGAAAATCAAATATTCAAGGATGAGTTAAGTCTTAGGAAGGAAGAGTTACAACCTAGCTCTAAAAGACTTAATGAGTTGATTAATTCAGGGCGTAAATCTTTTGATTAAAGAGGCTTAGGATTTCTTAGAGGAAATGCTATTCCAAGTAGTAGTAAAACAGTTTTTGTTAAGCCTTGTGCAAAAGAATTTCCTAAGAAAACTCAATCTCAAATCAAGTTTCATTGCAATCATTGTGGAAAAATGGGACATACTTTTGATAGATGTTATACAAGATTGTTTGATAATTTTCAAAGGAAGTTGACCAACCTAATGAATGAATGTCATACTTTGAAGAATAGGTTGTTGAATGAGAATAAGGGAGTGTCCAAGAAGAGCTCAAAGATCTCTCATAATGGTGAGTTGAAAGAAAGCACTTTGAATTAAAAGACAAAAGTCTCAAATGTTAAACAAATTTGGGTGAAAAAGAATGAGTTGAAGTGTTTTGTTGTCCATGCCGTACTTAGAGATAGTGAGTCACACTCATGGTATCTTGATAGTGGATGTTCACATCATATGACTGGAAATAAATCTTTGTTCATTGAATTTGATGGAGGAAATGTGACTTTTGGAGATGGTAATGTGGCTAAAGTGAAAGACAAAGGTACCATTTGTGCCCCCAACATTTCCAATCTTGAAAAAGTCTTATATGTTGAAGGCTTAAAGGCTAACTTAATTAGCATAAGCCAAATGTGTGAGAATGAGTTCAATGTCCAATTTTCACAAAATCTTTGCAAGGTGTTTGACTTGAATGATGCATATGTGATGATTAGCTTGAGAACTTGTGATAATTGTTATGTATTTAGTAAAAAATCTCCTTTATCATCTTCTCTTGTGTGTGGAATAAAAGTTAGGATTCATAGGGGGAGAAAATTTGATGATGCCAATGTTGTTGATAAGTTAAAGAACCATATTCTTCATTCTAGATCAAAACATGTGGACATTAAGCATCACTTCATTCAAGACTCGGTAGAAGACAAGGTTGTTTCACTAGATTTTTTCCCTTTAGAGGGTCAAATTGCTAACAATGTTGCTAAACCTTTGGACGTTTCTAGGTTTGAATCACTTAGGAGCCCCATAGGTTTATATATTCTCTGTTAACTACCTCTAGAACCTGTCTAAGACTTTTTTCCTACATATCTTTGAGTCCTAGGTGTCTTCTCAAGTTCCAAAGTGTCCTTGTGGTGGTGTTCTTTTTGTTTTGGTTCAATCTTTTCTTTATTTTTCATAAATTTTCAACATTTGCTAAGTTCATGAGAGTGACATGCTTACACTTTTGTTTAAAGTTAAATTGACTCATAATGATCTTAAAAGCTTCAAGATGTTTTTATCTCAATGGCTTGATTGATAAACATGATATTGAATCCTTGCTATTTTGATTTGATTAGATAAACCACAAAAGGTTAGCTTTATTTCTTTTAAGTGAGTAATAGCTCATGGTTGAACCTTGTGATTACATAAATGGTGTGCTTTTTATATTCTAAATGCAAACTTATGTTTATCTAATGAGCATTAAAAAGTGAGTAAAGTCACCCAAAATATCCTTGAGTGTTTAAGATTATTCTTCCTTGATTATTTGCCCTCTCTTTGAAATTTAAAAAACAAAAATGAAAAGGGAAAAGAAAAGAAAAAGAAAAATATTAAGCTTCCCGGAATGATTATGGCTTTTTGGCAATGTTTCAAGAGTTAAAAAGCCTCCATTACAAAATTGGGACATCCCTTATGTTATGTTGTTGGTAAGGCCACCTTAGTGATCCTCAAGTAAAAAACAATTGATCCTAAGGGTGAAACTCTTGTTCGTGTAATCATTTCAATGCTCAATGTGAAAAACAAATGATGTATGAATTTTTTTTGGGATGTGAATAGGCCGTGTTAAATAGAAATCTGGCCAAGAGAGGTGCAAATTGACTTCTTGGAACATTATCTTGAATTTCTCTAGGAAGAAAGTGTGTCTTGAAAATTTTCTTTGCTTTATGGGTGGATATACGTTTATACGTGGAAAGAAATTAACATTCTCACTATTTTATGGTGTCATGAGTAAGTCTTCTTTGAGCTTAAACTTCCTTGTTAGAATGTTGATAATCATTTGTTTTTTACTTATTCATTTGATAAATTTGGAAGGTTTTTCAATCTTTATGCTTATTAATTTTGTCTAAAGTTAAGCTCTTGGTAACATTCTTGTTCAATATGAATCAATTCTAACTTCTTGATTGTAAGATAAGTATGTCATTCTATTGTATCTTAGCTTTGGTGAATCAAAATTTAAAATTTTTGGAAAGTTGCTTGGTGTGTTTTTTTGTGTTGTATTGTTAGCTTTTTGTCTAAGTCATTTTTCAGTAGGGTGTCGATCAATTTGTTGAATTTGTGGATCAATCCATTGTGTGCACAGTCTTGTGACTGAGAGCCCTTGAACGAAATGTGGATCAATCCACCAAAATCGATACCACTTGTCTTTGACACTAAGAAATTTTCGTGAAAAGTTTCCTGCATAGTTTTTTCCATTGAGAGCTCTTAAACGAAACTTGGATCGATCCACCAAGATCGATACCACTTATCCCTTAGTGAAAAAAATTCTTGTTTTGCCATTGGTCTTGTGAGTTTTTTTAAAGAGGGTCTAAGGGGTAAAATTGTCATTCCTTGTAAAAAAATTTCAAAATCCCCAATATTTAAAACCCTCTTTTCCATTCTCAATTGAGCCCTAATTTCAAAATCTTTCAAAAGAGGTTTTCATCTCTTTTTTCTTCTCTCCTTCATTGCATAAGCTTCCACCACCATAGTTGTTGAAATTTATTTATGACGAAGTCCTCCTCTGTCATCATTCTTTTCAACGTTGGAAATCTCTAAATCAATGTTTCATTGGTGCCATTTTTTTCTAGAGTGGCTCATTCACGGGTTTCTTAGCTTAAGCTATCTTCTTCGGGAACCTTGGGTATTCGGTTTGTCCATTTTTCTCTCCACCATTAGCTTAATCTAGATGCTTTCTTTTTGTGGAATCCTTTCACAGTAGATTTTTTTATTTATTTGGAGTTTTATTTTTGCCTTGGATTGTTTTTGGTTTCTAGCAATGTTAATCCTAAGCTCTGTTTACTCATTGTGAGTGCTCTCTATACATTTTCATGCTTGGAATCTATTTTTATAGTGATAAAGCATTTTTTGGAAGTTTTTAAATGAAACCATGTGATGAGATTTAGGGAGAGTTTTGTATATCTTATGATAGGAGTTAAGGGGAGATTTTTGTATCCTATATTCTTTTTAGGATGTTGATATGGATACTTGGTGATATGTGAATACTTGATTTTTGAGTATTTGACATTTGGTTGAAATGTGGATGTTTGTTGATTTGGATGTGAGATATTTTGCAATTGAATTGTCATCCATTTGTCTTTTTTCTTGGATAGAAATGGGGAGATTGTGGCCTTTTGTCTTTTTCTGGGACAAAAAGGGGGAGAGACATTGCAGTTATTATTTTGGTGATTGGATATCCACATGATGATGATTATTTTGGATATTGGATATTTTGAGATATATGTTGATATGTGATCTTGTCTCATTTGGATTTGAATATACATTAGACTTTTTGGATATACTTGTTGATATATTATGTATATTCAATTGCTTTACACAGGTGCTATTAATTGTTTTGTTTGTGAACTTCAATTGCAGGCATTGTAGTACTTTTGGTGAGGTTTTGAGTGAGTGAGTGGCCTTATATGAGAGTTGGCTGGGGCTTACTTACTTGTACTCATTCATGTTGTAAAGGGTTTTGTCCCAGAATTGCCAAAGGGGGCGATTTTGAGTGTTTAGCTAGGTTGGCAATTCCGGAAAAAAATCCTAAGTGTCCCCTAAGTCGGCTTTCCAATTCCTCTTCGGACTACTTGACTTTGAAGACTAAGACTTTGTTAAGAAGCCGAGGTATGTAGCCGAGTGTGTGGTGATTGAATGTGAATCAACCCTGTTTTTAATCTTTAAATGTGTTAGAAAGTTGGGAGAAATGGTTTTTGGTGCAAAACTTTTATTCCCTTGTTTTTGGATTGATCCAAGTGCAGGGGTGGATCGATCCAACTAATTTTTTTTAGATCAAATATCAGCCATTAGATTAAGGGCTTCTTTTCACACTAAAAAGCAATATTCTCTCATTTTTCTTAAGAGTGACCGCATAAAACATGGAGAGAGCAACCACTCCATATGTTCTTCATTTTCTCATCTTGTTTTCCTAATTTGAGGTTTTTGATTGCAAAGAAAATCCACTTCTCTTAATGTTTTTCAAACTAGTTTTTAATAGATTTTCTTAAGCAATAAATGGGTTGATTCATTCCTTCATTCATATCTCAATCTCTCATTCTATTTGGGTTTGTGCAAAAACCCATTTTCTTCTTGTGTGGTTTCAAGAAGAGGCCAAGATTGAGCTTGGCGCAGACTCCAAGTGTGCTCCGAAAGAAGAAGGTGAGAAGTTGAAAGTGAAGGTACTAGTCAAGTAGTCTGGTAATGATTGGTTAGCTTAAGTTAGGTAAAACCTTGTACTCGGTTTTTATTTTTCATAGTGGAATTTTTCAATCAGTGATAGGCCCGTGGTTTTTGATCTCTTCGGAGGTTTTCCACGTTAAAAATCCAATGTTCATTGTCTCTTTCTCTCACTCTACACGTCAATTTATTTTCTATTTTTGATATCATTGATTATTTGGGCATACATGTTGAATGGAAGAAATATGAGGTGATATAAGTGTGATGATCCATGGAATGTCTTTAATAATTTTCCTGTTCATTTTGTTTAATGATATCATGGAGTCAATTGATATGAGTTGAGGAGATGATTGTTCTTTTGATTTATTTTTTAGGAATGTTGAAGCATTTGAATGTGTTTTTGTGGACCCCGTATTTCTGCTCATGCGTTTCCCACTCAATGACGAGCTCGATTTTGATTTCAAAAAATGATCTTTATTGATTAAGAAAAAAAATTTGACTTGGAGTCGCCACTTATTTTTGTTTTATTTTTAAAGGGTAAACAAAATAAGAAAGAAAAACCCTAAGTGTGACTCCTTACTTTGGAAAAGGCGGTCTGCAAAAAACCGGATCGGGTTCGGGGGTTAGGTTACTTATCGGGAAGGTACGGTACAGACCATAGCACCCCTTTAAGTCCCTAAAGTCGGGTCTCTACTAATAAAATGAAGCAATCATGACAATTGATGAGGAAAATCAATGAATACTCAGAGTGATCATGCACACGTAAGAGTCGATACATGCATAGACAACGATTAGAGGGAAAATAGGTACATACCTGGGCAACAAACCGTCATGCGCTATCAATAGAGAGGGTTAGTACACCATATAGAGCACAAAACATACCACATGCATCACTAAGCAGGGATTAAAATTGTTCGAAGGAAAGCTAGATTTTTGAAATTCATTTGAGAATCGGAATCTTAGAGATTATATTGAAAATTAGATTCTTAGGAATTATATGTAAGAAATGAGAACTTTTAGAAATTAAATTTGAGAGAAAATCGGGATTTTGAAGAATTATTTGAAGGTTCGGGATTTTTAAGAAAAATTAAGTTACGAGAATTGGGATTATGGGAGTTAAATTTCGAAAGGGATTAGAATCGTAAGTTATTTAAGGCGTAGAAATTATGAAAGTTGATGCGCAAAAATTGGAAATCTTAGAAATAATTTGAATGCAGAATTTATAGAAATAATGAATAAGATGATAATGATAATGATAATAATAAGTAGAGGGATAAGTATGGGAATTGGAGCATGGGAAACTAAAAATTAAGTTCGGAGATAAGACAATTGGAATTTCAAATAGCTAAATTTAGAAATTGGAATTTTGAAGAAATTAGACTTTAATGATTGAAATTTTTAAGAGAAATAAATGGGTAAGTATGGAATAACATTACTAATTAATCAAAACGGTATTTGGATGGATGAATAGTGAATAGTGAGATTTGTGAGATTAAAAATTAAATTGGAAAATCGGATTTTGACGAAAATGATATTTAAATGGATGAAAGTGAATAGTGGGATTTTGAAAATTAAGTTTGAAAGTCGGACCTTTGAATAATTGAACTCTAATTATTGGATTTTTTAGAAGAAAGAAATAAGTAAACGTGGAATTTATAATAATGATAACAAAGATGATATTTAAATAAATAAAAGTGAATGGTGGAATTTTTTTAGTCTAAAGGTTAAATTTGGAAATCCGGTTTTGAAGAGTTGAATTTTTAATGATTGAAATAAATAAATAAACAAATATGGAATAATGCTACTTATTAACAAAAATAATGTTTAAACGAATAAAATAAATAAATAAAATAAAATAAAATAAAATAAAATAAAATAAATAGTGGAATTTTTCTAATTAAAAATTTGAATTAGGGCATTGGATTTTTAAAGGATTAGGCTTTGAATAAATAGGTAGGTATGAGATTATAATACTAATTAACGAGAATAATATTTAGGCGAATAAAGATGGGTAGTAGAATTTTTGGGATTGAAGTTTTAATTCAGAAATTGGATTTTTGAAGAATTGGATCTTATATAAATAAATAGATGTGGAACAAGAATCCTAATTAACAAAAAAAAAAAAAAAAATTTAGACGAATAATGGAATTTATGGGATCGAAAGTTGAATTAAGACAGGGAGTTTTCGAAAGATTGGACTTTGAATAGATATGTAATAATGATCCTAATGGGTGAGGATAAAATTTAGACGAATTGTAGAATTTTTAGGATTGAAAAATTAAATCAAGACATGGGATTTTTGAAGAACTAGGTTTTAAATAAATAGATGAATATGGGATAATAATCCTGATCGATGAAAATAAGATTTAAACGAATATTTGAAGAATTAAATTAAAACATGGGATTTTTGAAGAATTAGACTAGATAGATGGATGAATATAGGATAATAATTCCAATTGATGAACACAAGATTTAAACGGATTATTGAAAGATTAAATTGCTAAAATAAATATGGGATAATGATTCTAATTGGTGAAAATAAGGTTTAAACGAATTATTGAAAAATTAGGTTTAGGCATGGGATTTTCGAAGGATTAGACTTTAAATAGATAGGTAAATAGGGGAGGATAATTCTAATGAAAATAAGATTTGAGCGAATTACGGAATTTTAGAATTGAAAAATTAAGTTAGGGAGTTAGATTTTCGAGGGATTAGATTTTAAATAAGTAAATGAATACAGGATACTAATTCAAATTAAAGAAAATAACATTTAGCCAAATAGTAGAATTTTAGGATTGAAAATTAAATTATGACATTGGATCTTTTTAAAGGATTGGATTTTGGATAAATAAACTAAAATAGGATGATGATACTAATTAACAAAAATAATCATTTAGAATGGAATAAAAAGAATAGTGGAATTTTTAAGGGTTTTGAAAATTAAATTAAGACATCAGATTTTTGAAGGGTTGGATTTTAAATTAGTAAATAAATATGAGATACTAACTCTAATGGATGATAATGAGATTTGAACTAATTATTGAAGAATTTAATTAAGACACATGATTTCTTTGAAAGCCTTAGGCTTTAAATAGCGGGATAATATATGATAATAATTCTTATTTAATGAAAATGGGATTTAAATAGATTATTGAAAGATTAAATTAGGATATGGGATTTTTGAAATTGGAGATTAAATTTGGAAAACAGAATTATGAAAAATTGAACTTTAATTATTGGAATTTGTAAAATAAATGAATGGGATGATAATAGTAATAGTGAAAATAATATTTAAACGAATGAACGTGGATAGTGAAATTTTTGAGATTGAAGATTAAATTCGAAAGTTAGATTTTTGAAGAATTGAACTTTAATGATTTGAATTTTTAAAAGAAACACATAAATAAATAAATGTGGAATAATAATAATAATAATAACCAAAATAATGTTTAAACGAATGAACATGACTAGTGGAATTTTTAAGATTGAAAGTTAAATTTGGAAATCAGATTTTTTAAGAATTGAACTTTAATGATTAGAATTTTTAAAAGAAATGAATAAATAAATGAAATAATAATAACGGAAATAATATTTAAACGAATAAACGTGAATAGTGGAATTTTTTTTAGATTGAAAATTAAATTCGAAAGTCGGACTTTTGAAAAATTGAACCTTAATGATTTGAATTTTTTTTTTTAAAAATAAATAAATATGGAACAATAAAAATAATAATAAAAGCTTTTTTAAATTGAAAATTAAATTTGGAAGCCAGATTTTTTAAGAATTGAACTTTAATGATTGGAAATTTTTTTAAAATATATATATATATAAACAAATAAATAAATAGAATAATAATAACAAGAATAACGATTAAATAAATAAACATGAATATTGGAATTTAAAATGTGAATTTTAGACAGTTACATGATAACATAAAAATTTTTTTTTATACAAAAATTATATTTTTAACATATCAAGAAAAAGGATCAAGAGGGCCAAACACTTGGTCCAATGGGGTCTACACCTAACAAGCAACGGACTAGGCCCATAAAAACCGAATAACCTTCAGTAAAACCCGATCATAGAGGGCCCAAATGAACATTACCAATCAAGTTCAAGGTTCAACACACGGATAGACTATCATCATTCATCACTGTGAGAAAGCAGTGCTTCACAACAATCAAATGTGCCAAAGAAAGGCACGCAGAAGGTTCATTGAGTTCCATTTCATAAGAGTGTTTGTTCCACATTACCCATCTCACATTCTATCCCAGTCCACTAACATGATAAAATAGCAGCAAAAAAACGATAACGCAAGTCAACAAATCTGAATCTTCAATCCTAAAAAAAAACCAGACCCCTAGAAGGGAAACTAAAATAAAACCCCATTGAAAGCAGCTCGGTCCATTCTTTGAAGACAATAAATGAACAAAACACAGAACTCAAAATTTCAAGTTTGCTTAACGAACCTCTGTCCTCTCTCGCTGTGATCTTCCCCTCGGGTCGTTCTCGTTCTCCTTCCTGTTATGGAATCTGCTTCAGCTCCAGGAATCTCTTTTTTTTTTAGTCCCCTTCCCTCTCGTTTTCTGTAACCCTTCTCTTTTTGAATCAACTGACCCACAATCCCTTCTCAAGATACTCCATTTTCAGTCCGGTTTCTCCATAAATATCTCTCTATTTCTTGCTTTCCTTTCGCTCCCAAAAAAAAAAATCCTATGCGCTCAACTCTCGAAAAATTCCCTAGAACCCTCCGTCCCCGGAACTGGAAGTCTTCTCCATTTTTTTTATTCCTCCCCCCGAAGACCCTTTTTCTTTCAGCCGTTGCCTGCCCTCCTCCTTTCTTGGCAAGCCCAGCCTCTTTCTTTCGGCCAAAAACCCCTCCCGCAAGTCATGGACTTGCTTCCCTGTTCACCTCTCAGCAGGTATGGGCTCTTCAAACTCCAGCATGGCCTCTGCCATCCCATGCTGCCAGTCTTTTCGGGAGAAGAGGGCCCCCACTGCTGCCCGGTATACCAACCTCAAAGGGGGTCTACAGTTTTGCATTTATAAATTCTTGGGAGAGTGTTGATGCATATATTCTTGCTTGTGGATGTTGTGCTTTGTTGAAAAGTTGTTGGAAGAGAAGTTTTTTGACATTATAGTCTAAGGTTAAGTAATCTTTGTTGGGATAATTTTTAAATTGTTCTACAACACCTATTCACCCTCCCTCTAAGTGTAGTCCATTATTGAGATTTACCTTTTCAACTTCCTTTAGAAGTAGAGAGCCAGTCTACCTATTGCAATCACCTAAAAGGTTAGGCTACCCTCTGAAGGAAGATGCTTAGGTAAAAAAGTCATTATCTTCAAACTTGAAAAAATGGAGTGATTTGATAGGTGTAGAAGGAGATGGGAGAGAGAGTGAATCTTAGAAACAAAGTGGAGATCTAAGATATGTTTTCCATGATCAATTGGGTCAATTAAGTAGACTATATGCCAAGATTAGAGGGAGGAATTACCTTTCTTTGAAGGTTGATCAACACTACAGGATTGTCTAGGTTTCACCATGACTGGCAATCCTAAACTAGTAAAGGTAATGAACAAGGTAAGGATGAAAGGAATTAAGGAAGGGCTAATGATAGAAGAGTAATGAGGGGTAAAAATGAAATAAAATCCTTGGTAACCAGAGGAAATAGTTGGAAGTGAAGGATGCCATCATTCTATACCTTTTTTTTTTTAATGGAAAAATGGTATGGTGGGAGTCACATGTGGCTAAACTTGGAAATTTGAGGAGAATGTCATTAAGGACTTTTGAGCTGGTATGTGTCACCCTATCTCAACCCTAGACCTTGTTTTGTTTATTTATGTATGTTCTCATCCCATAACAAATAAATAAATAAATGGGGTGAGACGGGAGTAGGAAATTCCCATACTTGCCTAGCTCCATCTTACCCCATTTAATTTTTATTTTTATTTTTCAATATTTTTATTTTTTTTTCAATATTTTATTTTTTAAAATTTAGACTTTTTTAAAAATAAATAATATTTGTCAACATTTAAGTATTTATAATTTTTAAAATTAATATTTTATTTATTTCTAAAAAGTTAAAAAATGAAAAAAATCAACTAAAATATTTTTTTTATTTAACATTATATATAATTGGGATAGTCGGATGAGACAAAAGTCATACTCAAATCTGTCTAAAACCCACCTTGAACTCGTCTTAAACTCGTTTATCTTTATTTGAAACTCATCCCATTGGGGGAGGGATGAGGTGGGTACTCCTGTTCCATTGTCATCCTACCTTTTGAGAGAGTGTGGTAATCAGGTGTTAGAGAGAATTAAACATTTAAATTTAATTAAAAAAATGAGGAGTCAAGAGAAGAAATTACAATGTAGACCTATTAGGTATTAGTTAAATATAATCTAATTATTTAATAGGCCACATTATCCCATAAGAATTGTAAGAAAATTAGGAAATTTAAATAGGATTAGTTATTGAAAATAATGGAAATTAAGTGATAGTGAACTCATTTATTCTCCTTATGAGTTATTTTTCATACTGACAATTGTTCCTACTTTTTAATTTCGGTGTTAGTACAAATTCAGTGATTTAAAAGTTCTGACTTCAAACATAGAAAAAGACTTAATGCATAGAAAGTGTCCCTACATACATGCATAGTTACTCAAGGAAGGAAGATGTGTGAACATTCTCCCTGACATATATACCACACTTTGCTTTGAGGAATGAGACTATTTGAGGATGATGAGTAGTACCTCTAATAGTTCTAAATTGACATTATTAAGAATTAATTTTCTCTAGCATGCTCGCATTTAGAGGGCACCAATAGTCTATTATTTTCATTTTAGGCTTTCAATGTGCCCTTGTGATTGATATTTCATGCTTCACATTTCAAATTATCACCCATTTGAAGTGGGTCAATTTGATGAGTAGAGTTTGATTTTAGGGAAAATTGGGATTGTTAAAAGAGAGCTCTTAAAAGTAATGATATGGTATAAAAATTGATTTCATTATATATGATTTTTTTTTTCCTAGCCTATTTGCATAATTGCAATGTTTTTTAACATCTAGACATAAGTACTTGTATTGTATGTGACTTGAGTGCATTACGAGTTATATAAAAAAATTAAAGTCATGGGTTTCTTATAAGTTGATAAGTTTGTTTACAAGTAGTTCATGAACTTAAGCAATTTATTAGAAATCATAGTGTACTACCTCCTAATTACTTGATTATCTGGATAATTTTCCTATGGTGAGTATAACAATGTGTATGGTTATATATTGAATAGGACCTATGAAGAATCAATGATTGAATAATTATTGAGTTGTCATGATTATTCCAAGCTACCATGTTATTAGAATTCTTAACCTTAAGAGAATATTCGTTAGTGTTGAAGTCATTGGTGACTCTAAAATACAGATGAGATCCTACAATGATCATATATTCCCCAACAGAATGGATAATTGGTGGTTTAGGTAGGTAATAATAGATATTTTCAATAGATTTAGATAAATAGTAATTTCTTGAGAGAATAGTAACCAATTGAGCTACTTTGGTCACACTTACAAAAAATGCGAGAAAATAATGCACAAATAACCTTTAATGACTCGGATTATTTCAATATGAAAACTTGATATTAAAAAACCCATTTTAGTATTGAAATACATGTCAAACCATAAGTTTTTATCTTTGAAACAATCAATCTCATTTTCTTTTTTTATAAAAAATATTCAAAGAGGCATAAATGGACTATATAATTTTTACAACTTTTGCATCTTTAACATAAAATATTTAAGGGAATCCCACTAGATAATTCCTTGTCATTTTGAAAACCTTTTTAATTATGGATAATATTAAAAAAAAAAAAGGTGATTTTCATTTAAAAAGATTTTTCGTCCAATTTATAACAAAATAAAACCAATTTAGGCACTTAGATGATTTTAGGTGCTTAAAATAATGTAATACAATATGAACATAGTGCATTAACAACATTACAAAGGGTCATATAGAAAGGTCTTGATTGATCTTTTCTTTAAGGTCTTCTTTTCTTGATTTTCATTTGGCTTGATTTGTTTTTGTGATTGTTACTTTAGAAATCATCTTGCCTAAACACACTTTGGATAAACCATCAGTTTCAACCTTGTTTTGTTATCATTGAAACTGAGATTAACCAAACCTTAGTTTCACAAAGTGGTATTAGAGCCTGGTTGTGAGAATATTTATTCTTGAAAGGAATGAAAATAGAAGGAAACTCAACCTTCATGGCAGAGCTTAACAATTCGAATTGGGCCATGTGAAAGTCTATGATGGAAGATTTTCTCACCATCAAAGATTTGTTAGATACTCTTAAGGATGAAGAAGCTATGCCCAAGGATATTTTTGACTCGGAAAGGAAGAAGATAAACAAAAAGGTAATTGCCTACATTAAGCAATGGATTGATACATCCTCATGCCATCATGTGGCAAATGAAACAAACATCTATCATCTTTAGAAGAAATTAAAGTCAATGTTTGAACAAAAAATTGCTAGGAATAAAATTTTCTTGTTGAAGAAGTTAGTGAACATGAAGTTGTAGGAAGGAACTCTAATAACAAATTACTTCAATGCTTTTCAAAGTGTGCTAAATCAGTTGACTACAATGAAAATAGTTATAGATAATGAGATGCAAGCCTCCTAATTGCTATGTTTACTGTCAAACAATTGAGAAACTTTTGTTATCATGACTATCAATAACTCTATTTCAAATGGTACATTATTTATGGAGCTTGTGAAGAGAAATTTTGTATAATGAAGAAACAAGAAGAAAGACTTGTGGGATAGAAAATACATAGACCCTCATCATAGAAAGTAGAGAGAAATATGTACATAGACCCTCATCATAGAAAGTAGAGAGAAATATGAATAAAGGATAGAGAGACCATGACAAGTTCAGGGTGAGGTCCTACTCCAGTGATAAAATCAAATGTTTCCATCATTGAAAAGAAGGTCATATGAAAAGAAATGATCATATTTCGAAAATGGAACAAAATAGGCAAAATTAGGAAAAAGAAGATGCTAAGAATACCATAGCTTTTGTATTCGATAGTGATAAAGTTTTGGTGCTCTCAGATGACTCTTTGCATGTAGATGAGTAAGGAGTTGAGTAATTTGTAGACACTACGACCTGCTAACATGCTATTCCTCACTTGGAGTTATTTACTGGCTAAGTTGGAGACTTTGGCACAATCAAAATAGGAAACTCTAGTCACTCCAAGATTGTAAGGATGAGTGATGTTTGCTTTGAAACTAATGTGGGGTGTAAGTTGACATTGAAAGGTTTAAGGCATGTTCCAAATTCACGCCTTAATTTGATATCAGGTTTTACCTAGGGCAATCAAGGTTATGAAAGCTGCTTTGGTAAAGGCAAATGAAAGCTTACTAGGGCTCATTAGTTATTGCAAAATGGGAAACATATTGCACTTTGTATAAGACCCAGAAGAAAGTTTGTAATAATGAGTTACATGCTACAAAGGGTACTTCCTTAGAGCTATGGCAAAAAAGGTTAGGGCATATGAGTGACAAATGATTGCAAGTTTTCTAGGCACTATTCTAGGGCTCTAGATGAAGGTTCAAATTCTTTCATCAACCTTTTGGAAAAGCTCTTATGATATGATATCTTCCTATTCATTGTTTTCGAGGATGATAAATTCCTACCTCAAGCATTAATATATGTTTCAACTAGTTTTCAAGGTGAAGAATAGTGATCATTTATTTGTATTTCCATTTTTATTGAAGTGGAAGAATTTTTTTTTCCATAGTTTTTCACATTCCTTAATTAATAGGGGTTGTTCTACGTTATATTTGGTGTCATTTTTTGTTGTAAATTCTTAGATTATTATTATTATTATTTCTTGTTAGGTTTTTGGGGAGTTATTAGGCATGAGTTTTGGTTTTCTCTATTTATATTTTTACTTTTTAAAATAATATTATGCCTCTTTGGTTGATTCTTTACATTTACCATACATTAATAAATTCATACATCTTCTTAATTTAACAATAAAAGTAGCCAAAAACATGTTTATGTACACAAGCAAGAGAATTGAAGGTCTCAATTAGTTAGCTATTAGTAAAGACTTGCTATTGTCATTATTTAGTCTTATCTACCACCTTTAGTTTCCTTACTTCTACCCATTTTGAATAATGATAGGGTTTTTGTAAGTTGAAAATAATTGATTTAACTACACAAAAGCCATGCCTAGCTAGCATATATTACTTCAAAAGTTTGATCACTAGTCTAAAATTTTCATAAGTTGAATGGAAAAGTCTACTCCTTTCTTTGGGCAAAGGATGCTAGCTAAGAAGTAACACTACTACAAAAATAATTTATGGTGTCACTTTTAAAATAATGACACCATAGGGTTTATAATTAATAAAGGTGACGCATCATATAAAAAAATCTTCAATTGAGGTAGTTAGATGATGTTAGTTTTATATTTATAGTGTCATTTATCAGGAAGTGACATCATATAAAATAAATTTTTTTAAGTATTATAACTTAATGAGCCCACTTTTAGAATTAATAATGAGGGATAATATATAAAAAGTCCATTGTTTCCATATGTCACCCACAATCCAAAAAATCTCAATATATAAACCCTATATATAAAACCGTAATCTTCTTCTACTTTTTCTCTCACCCATAGTCAACATGCTCACAACCGACATTCTTCACTTTGTGGACTCCTAGGTAACCCAAAATCTCTTAGATATTTTTTTTTTCTTTTATTAATGTCATTATATTAATTGTTTCAACATCTTTGTATTATGTTTTTTGTGAATTGTGTTTTCTTGAGTTGTAGGGAAGAAAAACTTAGGTTTAATCTTCTAGCATAGAAGAAAAAACTATAGATTAATTGATTTTTTAATCTAAACCAAACACATGATCAAGTCCTTAAAAAAAAAGTGAAAAACAGGAAAAAAAAAAAAAGAATGATTTTTAATGAGTAATTATGTGAGAATGAAGGTACAGAAATCCCCCATATGGTGAACATGTCCCTTGTCTGAAATCATTGTATTTCTCCATGTAAACCTGTCTGTCCAATATAACTGGCCTGAAGAATGCTGGGTCATTCACTGCTTTCATCATCTCTTTGGTGATTTCGGTCTCCGCCCATGGTCGGAGATCCTCGTAGCTCATCTGGAAGTAGTTCAGGCATGCATTACCAAAAAGTGGGTGTTGTTTGGTTGAGATTGTAAATCTGTGCTAAACAAGATCGAAACCCTCTCAGATTCGTCAGATCCGAATTCGTACTCGCCGGTGTTGGGATTATCGTTTGCAACCTCTTTTGTTGGCTCTTGATTCAGCCTCCACAAAGGTCATGGAGTCGGCGCTGGAGTGGTTGTTCAAGTTGTATTCGCTGGGGCTGATCTGTGGCGTGATTGATGGGAAGGGATGATAGAGGCGGTGCAGAAATTGGCCAGCAGCGGCGAGGATGCGGTCGACCTCGCCATGCTTAAGGTTCTTCCCTCCGCGGTTCGATCACCAATGGTGGAAGTTCCGAATGGGTCTAAATGTGATGGGAAAACTGGAATGGATCAGTGGGTATAAAATTGAATGGATCTTGATTTCTTGATTTCTTGATTTCGTGATTTCTTTTCAAGTGGAAATGTTGATCAATATGAAGATCATATTGCATACGCCTCTATCCCTCTTGTAATTGTGTGTCTGAAAGTCCTCTTGTCTGTCATGACAAGCCCATCAATGGTCTGTTGCTGTATAATCCTGCACTTAGAATACCAATTCCATACCATTACATTGATTTCAACTAAAAAAAACCTAGATTCTTTTCAATTTTCTCCATTATTTTGAAAATCAACCATCATTTTCTTTTTTTTATGACTTCCAGACCTGAGAATTTCCTTAGGTACGTAGGTGAGGGTCGTGTGGTTTCTCCATTGGTACTACATTGAAAACGCAATTTCAAAGTGCAGTGACTCGGGTCAGCACAACCTTTGAATTGTCCCACCTTTGTGGGGACTTGGGCATTTACTCACGAAATCACTAAAATAGAATTGTCTTTTCAAATTTTATTTTATTTTATTTTTCTCCAAGCTAGCTAGAAATATCTACGGTTGGATTTAATTTATTTGTACCTTAATTTAGGTGATATTTTTCTCCATATGTCTTTCACTCAAATATGAGCCACATGCTACAACAATATCAAACCTTCACTCAATCACTGGTTTATTAAGGATGAGAGTGAAAAACTCATATTAAATACATTTGCCAATCAGGCTTGTATTTCTATGGTTGTGGGCAAACGTGACCCATTAAAATAACATGACAAGTAGAGGTCTTAGATGACTGTGTTCATCAACCTTTTACTTTATCCTAACATGATTATGATGTCAACCAATTACATACTTATTAATGAACTCTTTGGAAATGACAAGCTAGAAATATTTATTTCAAAGTGGGGCCATCCTTCTCACCATGAGGTACATAACCCAACTATCCAAATCCCATGTATAGTGGTTTTCATAGTAAAAAATGACTTAAAAGCTGTCAATTCAATATATAGTCTGATATAATATTTTTATAAATATTTTGGACTAAATTATGAATTTATGATCCCACGCGACTTCAACTACAGATAGGTCTATTAATGAAAACATAAAGACTAGTACTTTTGATAAATTTTAGTATTTATCAAATTTATGGTTATAGCTGGTTGACATTTAGTATTTATAAATTAAAATTTTAGTACTTAAATTTAATATTTGTAAGTTATATAAATGACTTTTAACATGTAATATATATAAATACACATGTTCATACTTGAAATATTGCATTTTTTTTGGATTATTAGTTTAATTTAATAAAGATGAATATTTAGTCGAAAAGTTACAATGTATTATTGAAAATATGACTTGATAGTTGATTATGGATATGTGTCATTTTTAGTAAAAAAAAAAAAATTAAATCTGTAACATTTTATATTGATAATATATTATTTTTGTAACAGGTTCAAATAGTAAGCAATTCATTATCAAAGAAGTTACTGAAAGTGTAAGTGTACGTTTATTTATAGCATGCTCTTATATAGTATCAATTGTAAGGAAAATAAAATTACCTTGTAAAGGTAATTAAATCTTTATATATTTAAAATTTTTTTCTATATATTATGCTTTTGAAGCTTGTTTAATTAAACGTATTAGTTATTTGAAAAACTTTTCACAAATGTTTTGTATACTTATGTGTTTTATTATGTTACAAAGTTTTATGCATAATACTTATGTATAATTTTTCACGAACTTTTTACAACTATTTTGTGTACTAATGCATATTAATTTTTGTTCTTGTCTATGTAAGCTACATTTAGTTATTTAAATATATCCAATATTATGTTGAAGAAAGATGTACTTAACTTTTTTTATTCTTAATATTAACAAGTTTTGCAGTTCTTTTGTCTAGGATATATATTCCATTATTTTAATTAAAATGGAAAATCGAGATTGGATGTCAAAAGATAGAAGGTCAGTTGAGTATGACGAAGGAGTTGAAAACTTTATCAATTTTGCATTAGCACATTCAACCAACCATACGTCTATCAAATGCCCATGCTTACGTTGTGGAAATCTGTTATGTCAAACTCCTCAAGTCATTAGAGAGCATTTGTTCTTTAATGGAATATATCTCAGTCATCGAGTATGGTATTGGCATGGAGAAAAGGGTCCCAGTGGAGGATTTTCAAATGTCTCACAACAACGTTATGACAAATGCGAGTATAATGATGTTGCTGCCACAATAGATATGGTTAATGTTGCATAAGTTAATTATATGAATGATCCCCAAGTGTTTGGAAGGTTACTTGAAGATGCAGAAAAACCTTTATATCCTAGATGCATGAAATACACAAAGTTGTCAGCATTGGTAAAACTTTACAACTTAAAAACACATTATGGTTGGTCTGACAAAGGATTCTCAGAATTGCTTCAGTTGCTTGGAGATATGTTGCCATTGAATAATGAGATGTCGTTGTCCATGTATGAAGCTCAAAAGACTTTCAGTGCTCTTGGTATAGAATATCAAAAAATTCATGCATGTCCTAATGATTGTATTTTGTATAGAAACCAATATAAGGATGCTATTGCATGCCCAACTTGTGGAAAGTCAAGGTGGAAGATAAACAATGAGGGGGGAAAGATTAAGAAGGGGGTTCCTGCAAAGGTTTTGTGGTATTTCCCACCAATCCCTAGATTCAAAAGGATGTTCCAATCCTCAGAAACCTCTAAGCATCTTATGTGGCATGCCAAGGATAAAGAATATGATGGTAAACTACACCACCCATCAGACTCCTCAGTGTGGAAACTAGTTGACCATATGTGGCCTGATTTTGCTTCTGAACCACGAAACCTTAGACTAGCACTCTCAACAGATGGTATAAATCCTCATAAGTCTATGAGCAGTAGACATAGTTGTTGGCCTATTGTATTGATCATATACAACCTTCCTCCTTGGTTGTGCATGAAAATGAAGTTTATGATGCCATCATTATTGATCTCAAGACCACGACAACCTGGTAAAAATATAGATGTTTACTTGAGTCCACTAGTGGATGACCTTAAAACTTTGTGGGAAAAAGGAGTTGAGACTTATGATGCATATTTGCGTGAGGTTTTTACTTTAAAGGCCATCCTTTTATGGACAATCAATAATTTCCCTGCATATGGAAACTTAGTTGGTTGCACTGTGAAAGGATATTATGCATGTCTAATATGTGGAGAAGGAACATGTTCCAAAATATTAAAGCATGGTAGAAAGAACTCGTATATGGGTCACCGAAGATTTCTTCCACGTAACCATCCCTATCGGAGACAAAAGAAGGCATTCAATGGCGAACAAGATTTTAAGATTCCTCCTAAAATTTTGAGTGGGTAAGGAATACTTGAAAAAGTTGATCTCATTCCTATTTCTTAGGGAAAAATGAAGATAAAATCTCTTGAATCTGATGTGAACACAAATTGTTGGAAAAAAAAAAAAGTCCATATTTTTTAAGTTAGAATATTGGAAATATCTTCATGTCCGTCACAACTTGGATGTTATACACATCGAAAAGAATGTTTGTGAGAGTATTATTGGTACTTTGTTTAACATTCCAGAGAAAACAAAGGATGGACTTAATGCTCGATTTGACCTAGTTGAAATGGGTTTAAGGTTTGAACTTTTCCTAAGAGTTGACTTGAAACAGACCTACCTTCCCCCTGCATGTTATTCACTATCCAGAAATGAGAAAAAATTAGTTTGTCAAACGTTGTCTAATTTGAAGGTCCCTGAGGGGTATTGCTCAAATTTTAGAAATCTTGTCTCCTTAGAGGAATTGAAGTTGTTTGGTCTAAAATCTCATGACTACCATGCATTTATGCAACAACTGTTGCCAGTGGCATTACGTTCTATTTTGCCAAAGCATGTGAGATATACTATATCAAGATTGTGTATCTTCTTTAATAAATTATGTACAAAATTGGTTGATGTGCCAAAATTGAAGGAAGTACATAATGAGTTAGTAGTCACATTATGCTTACTTGAAAAGTATTTTCCACATTCGTTTTTTGATATTATGCTTCATCTAACAGTGCATTTGATAAGGGAGGTGCGACTATGTGGTCCAGTTTACTTTAGGTGGATGTACCCATTTGAGAGGTATATGAAAGTTTTTAAAGGATATGTTCGCAATCATAATCGGCCTAAAGGATGCATTGTTGAGTGCTATTTAGCAGAGGAAGCTGTCGAATTTTATACTGAATATTTATCAGGGACTCATGCAATTGGAATTCCAAAAATTAATAATTATGACAAAAAATTTGGTAGACCTATAACTAATGGTCGTTTTACCAATATTATGTGTTAGAGAATACAACTATTGTCTAGCCATACATTAAGTAAGAAAAATATACCTTTATTTTTTTATAATTTCATAACATAATGATGAAATCCTAAGTTTGCATTCCTTGTCTATAACGTGAACACATGAATTGGTTGAAGTCTCAATACCCTCGACAATCTAAGAGACAAATTTGGTTGCAAGAAGAACATATGCGTTGTTTTACATATTGGCTTAAAGGAAAGGTAATCTCTTAGTTTTCAGAAATTATTTTAATATGTTGAAAACACCACAAGTTTCCAATTATGTTTTGATTACACACAGGTTGAAGAGGCTATCCATAATGGGCAAGATATTCCCAACACGCTTAGGTGGTTAGCAGATGACCTTACTCACCAGGTTGTCAAATATCCTGGATATATCATTAATGGGTGTCGTTACCATACTAAGGAACGCGATATGACATGCGTCACCCAAAATAGTGGTGTTAGCATTTTAGCAGGGACTATGCAAATTGCCAGTTCTAAGGATAATAACCCAGTTTTTGGTGAACTTTGCTTTTATAGGGTCATTAATGAGATATGGGATTTTGATTACAACATGTTCAGAATTCCAATTTTCAAGTGTGATTGGGTTGACAACAAGAATGGTATAAAAGTTGATGAACTCGGGTTCACATTAGTTGACTTCTCCAAAATTGGTCACAAATCGAATCCATTTATTTTAGTATCACAAGCCAAGCAAGTCTTCTATGTTGAAGACCAACTTGATCCCAAATGGTCAATAGTTCTCTCAATTCCTCCAAAAGATTTCAACAACATGGAAGGACTAGATGACTTCACCAATAATTGCATGGAACATCACTCTTTTACAAGTTCAATGCCAGAAGTTGAATCATTTGATGCTATGGATGAATCAGAGGCAATATACATGAGAGAAGACTGTGAGGGCATATGGATTGAAAAAAATTAAATAATATATTGTACTCTTTACATGAGATATAATAAGGCATTTCACTTATTAGTTTTCATGAGTTGCACATTAGCTTAGCTTCTATATATTGCTCATGATAAACATATGTTATTCAAAGGTACCACTTCAATCTTCATTTAACTATCTTTTTTTTTGTCCATGGGACTAGATTTATATTATTTTTTTATTATCATGTTTTGATTTTATGCTCACATAACTTGAAACTCTCATTTCTAAATTTCTTTTTCATTAAAACTATAAATAATATTTGAAACTATACATGCACTAATTTATTTTATTATTATCCTCACAAATAAATTCTTCATTATTGATAAGAAATCAAAAAACAAGACAAACTTTGAAAGAAAATTTCAAAAACTATATTTCTGAATGACCAATTTAATTATAGGAAATATATGCAAGGCTATACTAATCTTGCTTTGGAGTCATTTTACAGGTTTGTTGGTGAAGTACTAGTTTGCACATTTACTTGATATCTTCCACACAAATATGGATCCAAAAAAAGAGGAAATGTCAAAAGTAAAACATAGAGGTAGTACAATGAAACCAGAGATTGCAAAAAATCGAAATAAAGGGATAAAACTCAAGATTGAATACAATAGCCTTGGTAGTCACATTGGGGAAAATTCAGTTGAACTAAGTAGTTATCTTGGTACAATAACTAGAACCCATGTGCCAATAATTATTGAGAGTTGGAGAAAAGTCCCTAAAGAGACTAAGGAGAAGTTATGGGATTTGATCATGGTAAGTCTATCTATAGCTTTCATATATAATTATTGTATACATTCATTAACATGAGCTAACATGGGTTGCTATTTGGTAGACAAGCTTTAATGTGAATCAAAATTCCAAGAGGAGTTGTTTCCTACTAATGGGCATCAGGTTTCGAACCTTTAAGTACAAGTTGACAAAAAAATATATATTGTCTTTCAAGAATGACCTAGAAAAGCTGAAAAAGCCACCTCCTATCTACCCATTCATATAAGAGGATCATTGGAGACAGTTTGTTAAAGATAGACTTTCTGAACATTTTAATGTTAAGCATTATTTTTAATACATCTTCAATTTTTACATTTAGATAGTTTCACCATGTACTAATTTTGTGTCTATATTTTGTAGGAATATCGCAAGGTTCAGAAATTAAGAAGAGATAAACACATTTTCAATCATTATCTTGGAAGAAAAGGATATGCACGTTTTGAGTAGGATATAGTAAGTTATCAATATCGGTAAAAAAAATGGAGTATATATTTTGTTTATAGGAAAATGATTCCAATTTTTAAATGTCATTTATTAACTTGATCATATTGAACTAATGAGTTTTCTTGTTAAAATTTTTATGGCTACAAGCAGGAGGGGGTATTGGTAGGGTTGATAGAAGTGTTTTATGGAAGAAAGCATGTGAGAAGAAAGGAAAGTTTAATAAGATTACAGAGCCAGTGATTAACATGATAGTAAGTTAGCATATTTATGCCCTTTTAGAGTCTATAGTGTTAGTATGTCTATGTGACTATGGTTTGTGATGATATAGGTGTTAATAGGCAAGAGGCTTAATGCTATCAATTATGAGTAGTTATGTTATACATCAATTTGTCTATTATCCTTTATATTAAAACAATTCATTTTCTAGCTACCTTGAATTGGTTGTCTTTGATTGATATGTAAATCATCTTCATCAAATTATTACTAATATATGTTTTGTTGTAGGATGAATTACTAGAAAATGCTAAGGAGACTAGACTATCTCCACCTGGTCCAAATGACATATTATGTCAGGCATTGGGTAAGTCTGATCATCCAGGATGTGTGGTAGGTCAAGACCGTTTGGTTAGGCCCAACTCATACTTTCATCAACCATCTGATGACATGAAAAAAAATCAAAGAAGAAATATGAGAAATGGTACGAAAAGAGATGGAAGATGCTGCAACAAGACAAGTTATGTCTCCCCCTACACCCCATTCTGATATGGGTAGTAATAACATGAGACAACAACTTGTTTTACAACTAGTTGTAGCAAAAAAATCAATGTTTAAAATGATAGAAGAGCCCCAACCACCAGAACCACCACTGAAACACAAGGTATGCATTTACTTACTAATAATACAAGATTAATATAAGTTATATAAAGCCTATGTAAATGATATTATTTGTTGTATTGAAGGTAAGTAAATGTAAATTAGCAGTGGAACGAAAAGGAAATGTTGTTGCAACTGGTACACTAATAAAAGAAAAAAAATCTCATAGGTTGGTTTTAATAAATGTTGCACACAAGCCAGATGCTAGACTCCCATTTCCAAATCCATATGAGATTATCAATGTTGGGGATGCTATTAGCTTTGAGCTTGACTGGCCAACAAGCCTTGTCATACTTGAAATTGAACATCCTCAGGTATGTCATTTTATGCCTATAGTAAATTTGATTGTAACTTGGTATTTTATTGTTTAGGAGTATATATATCTAACATTCATTCCTTTTTCATAGGTGCTGGATAAAGGAAAGAAGAAGATAGTGAAGGAACCAATTATTCAAAAATCTAAGCCTCAAAATCATTCGATCATTAAAAATTTTCAGAAATTTGTGGATGGTTGTCTTGGTAATGACAAGACATACCCAATACAGCTTCCCATTTCATGATTTGGTGTTGAATTTCAAACATATATATCTAGAGAGGATTGTGAATACATTATTTCATCTTTAGAGGTGTCATCAAATTACATCTCCTTCTATTTATGGTGTGCACCTTTTATTTTCATTTGTTATTATTTTTTTAATATGAGTTGCCCATGTTGAACAAAATTGGATATGACTAATGATAATTTTCTTTTGGTGTTTTGATACAATAATAGGCACATGCATGATCAACTACATATTGCCAAAAACAAATCACAATTTATATTTGTTAATCCTTTTACAATATCACGAGCAGGCTTTAGTACTCTTCAAATAGAGAAAAGAGCACAATTGTTGTCAAAATGCTTAATGGAGTGCCAAGATGCTAAATATGTTTTCATACCCTACAACCCTGAGTAAGTGACGAATATTATACTTTAATTTGAGGTTTTATGATTGATTTATATTTCTAATTAGATGCTACTTTTGTTTTTAATGTTTTAGCTTTCATTGGCTCTTGGTAGTGATTGAGCCAAGGAAAATAATAGTCCACTATCTTGACCCTATGCATCACAAACCATGTGAGGACTTAAAGGATATCGTAAATATGTAAGTTCTTCCTATTATTTTTCATAGTATAATTTATTTATTTTTTTTAAAAAAAATACATTCATCTCAAACACATTTTTTATTATTATTTATATATATATGTTAAAACATATAACATTTACCTATTTTAAAAATGTACCCATTGAACTTATTTACATAGGGCTCTTCGAATATCTGCAAAGAAAACATCTAAGAAGGAGCCATCTTAGCAACTAGTGCATGACATCCAAAAATTTTTCTTTACACATTAGCTTATGCATTTACATCATTTATATATATATGAGTACTAATGTTATTTTATAATTGATCGATTAGTGTCCAAGACAAGAAGAGGTTCGAATGTGGCAAATTTGTTATGAGATTCATAAAAGAGATAATTTTTTATCCTACAATTATCGCTTCAAAGGTATTACAAATTTAATGAATTATACATAGTTTTAGGTTTCCAAATGTTATGCATTTTAATGTTATTTTCTTATTTGATTTCAGTTTGGTGATAAAAAAAAACATATTCTCAAGTAGAATTCGATGAAATTAGAGGAGAATGGGCTACTTTTGTGCTACAACTAATCATGAATCATGTTGATGCATCATGATCACCATGCATGGTGAGTCCCTTAGCTACTACATGAATTTTTCCATAGGTATTGTATAGTATTGCTTATTCTTTGAATAATGTTTCTATTTGAAAAAAAGAAAAAAAAAATAGTTCTTAGATTTGTTCATTTATGATAACATCGATCCATGTTTATTTTCTTCAATAAAAATCTATAAAACTCATTAAACTATGAAATGTAGGTATACACTTTTGGGATGGTGGAATGGAGAATAAAAAGAAAGAAGAAGGCAACAAGATTTTGGGTTTTTAAATGCAACTCTTATGTCATACGTTGTAGGACATAAATGTTGCTTTAATTAGTACTGAGAAATTTAGATTTTTAGATGGGACTTTTATGTCATTTTATAGTTAGACGGTTTTATGCTTATGAAATGGAGGTATACATGAATCTTGGGATCTTTAACATTTTTAAATCATGTTTTGGTATGTATTTACTCTTTTTTTTTTTTTTAGTTTTGATGAGTTTGATATGTTGGATGTACTATCTTTTTGTGAACATTTGATATACAAATATTATTAGATGATCAATGTATTATGAGTTATTCCAGAAACATTACAGAAAAATGAGTTAAATATAATATGATTGTTATATTTATGGACAAAATATAAACAGGTTAATCTTACTTATTAATTCATAAGCATTACAAAAATCTATAACTAAAAGCAATCATATCTTCCACAATAATTTACAATGATGTGACACCATTACTCAAAGGTGATGCATTTAATGTGACATCATAACTCAAAGATGATGCATTTAATGTGACACCCTATCATCACTAGAAATATATGGTGTCACTTCCAAATACGTCACCAATTGGTACCCTCTATGATGTCAGTGGAGAAGGTGATGCTATGTTGTAGTGATACCCTATGTTTATGGTGACTCGTTATAAATGTCACCATATATCTTTTTCCTAGTAGTGTAATAGCCAAGAAGCTGCAGAAGGTTGATGTCCTTAGGGAAAATTAATTACTTTGATAGATCTTATAAGCTAGTCATTGAATTTCCAACCACCTTAATGCTATGTTGGTTCCCAAAAAATGTGAGGAAACCATAAGAGAAAAAAAAAAAAAAAAAAAGATGGAGAAAAGTAGAAGGAAAGATAAAATGAAAAAAAATAAAAAAATAGATTTAAAAGAATTTTTTTATTTAATGATTAACCTAAGTTTTCTTTTTTGTTTTTGTTTAGATATGTGTATGGGTTTATTAATGATTATAAAAATAAAAGATATATAACTAAAATGACACAATTATAATTAACTTACAAAATCATTCAGATAAAAATATTTATGTTGATAAAAATATTAAAAGAATGAATTAATTTTATACCAATTTTTTTTTTCATTTCATGCAGGAAGCTATTAGATAAAAAAAAAAAAAAAAATCATATCTATTTGAAATATTTTTTTTAAGAAGATTTGATAATTAAAAAAAATATTAAAGTAAAAAAATGATTATCCTTATAAAAATTATTGCTAATAAGAATTCATTTAGTATATAATGTTAATTTATTGAAATGATGTATTAATATAAACACTAATATAGTATATTAGTAGGATGAAACAATATTTCTAACGCAATAAGATTTGTTGCAAAATGTTGGTATAATAATATTTACGTATTGAACTTACAATATAAGTACACTAAAAGAATGATACATTATGATATGCGTTAATTTTGCTTTTTAACAATTATGAAAACAAATTTTCTATTATTATGTTTTATTAATAGTTATATTATAAAACAAATAATAAAATTTATGAAATCTATTTAATAAAAAAATATAAAAATAATTTTTTATTGTAATGTTCTCTTAATAGTTATATTGCAAAGCTAAAATTATAATTAATAATTTGTAAAATTATTATATTATATATTAAATAATAGTAGTAGTAGCAAAACGTGTGTAGTAGTAGTATTAGTATTTAGAACACAAAAAGTGTAGTAGAATGTGTAGTAGTAGTATTAGTAGTTAGAACACAAAACTTGTAGTAGTAGTAGTTAGAACACAAAATGTTGTGTAGTAGTAGTTAGAACACCAAATGTGTTGTAGTAGTAGTAATTAGAACACCGAACTTGTTGTAATTGTAGTTAGAACACATAACATGTAGTAATAGTAGTTAGAATGCAAAACGTGGAAAATTAAATTAGACACAAAATGTGTAGTAGCAGTGGTTAGAACACAAAACGTAGACAGTTATACATTGAACAAATTTTTATATTGTAATATTTTCTTCATAGTTAATGCAGACCATTACACATCAAACAATTTTTTTTTTTTAATATTTTGTTAATAGTTATAAAGTTAAATAATTCAAAATTTCTATAATATAGGACGTAAAATGTAGGTACTACAGTTATGTATTGAACTTACATTATAAGTATGCTAAAAATATAATACATTACAATATGTTTTAATTTCACTTTTCGACAATTATAAAAACATTTTTTTATTGTAATATTTTCTTATTAAATCTATATAATAGAAAATACAAAATTGACTTCTTAATGACTATGCTCATTTTGTTATGCATAATTATATTTTTTTCATTAGTCGAACGTATTTCAAATTATGTGAAACTTAATATGATGGATTCTTGACTAGTGTAATAATTTTAAAAGAATTTGAAATTAAAAAAAAAAAATTAAGCTTTGTTTAACTATTCAAATGTGGATGGGTAGAGAATGGTATAGGAGTGGGATAAACATCATCAACTAGAAGTAGGAGATCGATAATAGTACTAATGTCTTACACTGTGGCGCTGATGAGGGCAAAATCTGAAGGAAAATGAATTCATACTGTAAATCAAAGCATTATACTTTGGTAAATCCTACTTGGTAAAGGTGATGGCATCATAAATACGCAATTTCTTCCAAAGACTTCCTTTAGAAGTAGAGAGCTAGTCTACCTATTGCAATCACTCAAAAGGTTAGACTACCCTCTAAAGGAAAATGCTTAGGTAAAAAAGTCATTATCTTCAAACTTGAAAAAATGAAGCAATTTGATAGGTGTAGAGGGAGATGGGAGAGAGAAATGAATCTTAGAAACAAAGTGAGGACCTAAGATATGTTGTCCATGATCAATTGGGTCAATTGAGTAGACTATATGCCAAAGATTAGAAGAAGGAATTACCTTTCTTTGGAGGTTGATCAACACTACTGGATTGTCAAATTTTATCTTAGACTATATCTATAATTGATAAAAAAATATTTATCAATATATAAATATTTATAATTTTTAAAATTAATATTTTATTTATTTTTAAAAAGTTTAAAAAAATCAACTAAAATAATTTTTTATTTAACATTATATATAATTGGGACAATCGAATGAGATAAAGTTATACGAAAACCTACCCAAAATCCACCTTGCACTTGTCTTAAACTCATTTATCTTTATTCCAAACTCGTCCCATTAAGAGAGGGATGGGGTGGGTACTCCCGCTCTATTGTCATCCCTACTTTTGAGAGAGGGTGGTAATGAGGTGTCAAAGAAAGTTAAACATTTAAATTTAATTAAAAAAAATAAGGAGTCAAGAGAAGAGATTACAATGTAGACCTATTAGGTATTAGTTAAATATAATCTAATTATTTAATAGGCCATGTTACCCCATAAGAATTGTAGGAAAAATAGGAAATTTAAAAAGGATTAGTTATTGAAAATAATGGAAAATTAAGTGATAGTGAACTCATTTCTTCTCCTTTTAGTTATTTTTCTTGTTGACAATTGTTCCTATCTTGTTAATTTTGTTGTTAGTACAAATTCAGTGATTTAAAAGTCCTCACTTCATACCTAGATAAAGACTTGATGCATATAAAGTGTCCCAACATACATGCATAGGTACTTGAGGAAGGAAGATGTGTGAACATTCTCCCAAACATATATACCATACTTTCCCTTGAGGAATGAGAATATTTGAAGATGGCGAGTAGTACCTCTAATAGTTCTAAACCGACATTATTAAGAATTAATTTTCTTTGGCATGCTCGCATATTAGAGGGCATCAATAGTCTGTTATTTTCTTTTTAGGCTTTCAATGTGCTTTTGTGTTTGATATTTCATGCTTCATATTTCAAATTATCATCCATTTGAAGTGGGTTAATTTGATGAGTATACTTTGATTTTAGGGAAAATTAGGATTGTTGAAAGAGAGCTCTTAAAAGCAGTGATATGATATAAAAATTAATTTTATTATATATGATTCTAGGTTTTTTTTTCTAGCCTATTTGCATTATTGCAATATTTTTTAGCATCCAGACATAATTACTTGTATAGTATGTGACTTGAGTGCATTCTGAGTTATATAAAAAATTCAAGTCATGAGTTTCTTATAAGTTGATAAGCTTGTTCACAAGTAGTTTATGAACTTAAGCAATTCATTAGAAATCATAGTGCTCTACCTCCCAATTACTTGGTTATCGGGATAACTTTCCTATGGTGAGTGTAGCAATGTGTATGGTTACACATTGAATAGGTCCTATGGAGAATCAATGATTGAATAATTATTGAGTTACCATGACTACTCTTGGCTACTATGTTATATGAGTTCTTAAGCTTAAGAGAATATTTGTTAATGTTGAAGTCATTGGTGACTTTGAAATACAAATGAGATCCTACAATGATCATATATTTCCTACGGAATGGATAACTGATGGTTTAGATAGGTGACAATAGATATTTTCAATAGATTCAAATAAATAACAATCGATTGAGTGAATAGTAACCAATTGAGCCACTTCGATCAAACTTTGGTCACACTTACAAAAAATGCGAGAAAATGATGCACAAATAACCTTTAATGACTCAAATTGTTTCAATATGAAAAATTAAGATTAAAAAATTCATTTTAACGTTGAAATATGTGTCAAAACATAAGTTTTTATCCTTGAAACAATCAATCTCTCTTCTTTTTTTTTAATAAAAAAATATTCAAAGATGCATAAATGGACTCTATAAGTTTTGCACCTTTTGCATCTTTAACATAAAATCTTTAAGGAAACCCAACTAGATAATTCCTTGTCATTTTGAAAACCTTTTTAATTATGAATAATATTAAAAAAAAATGGTGATTTTCATTTAAAAAGATTCTTCATCCAATTTATAAAAGAATAAAACCGATTTAGGCACTTGGATGATTTTAGGTGCTTAAAAAAATGTAATACAATATGAATGTAGTGCACCAACAACCTTACAAAGGGATCATATAGAAAGATCTTGATTGATCTTCTCTTTAAAGTCTTATTTTTCTTGATTTTCATTTGGCTTGATTTGTTTTTGTGATTGTCACTTTGGAAATCATCTTGTCTAAACACACTTTGGATAAACCATTAGTTTCAAACCTTGCTTTGTTATCATCAAAATTGAGATAAACCAAATCTTGGTTTTACAAAGTGATATTAGAGCCTAATAGTGAGAATATTTATTCTTGAAAGAGATAAAAATAGAAGGAAACTCAACCTTCATGGTAAAGCTGAACAATTTGAATTAGGCCATGTGGAAGTCCAGGATGAAAGATTTTCTCACCATCAATGATTTGTCAAATATTCTTAAGGATGAAGAAGCCATGCCCAAGGATATTCTTGACTTGGAAAGGAAGAAGATAAACAAAAAGGTAATTGCCTACATTAGGCAATGGGTTGATACATCCTCATGCCATCATGTGGCAAATGAAACAAATTTCTATCATCTTTAGAAGAAATTGAAGTTAGTGTTTGAACAAAAAATTGCTAGGAATAAAGTTTTCTTGTTGAAAAAGTTAGTGAACATGGAGTTGTAGGAAGGAACTCTATTAACGAATTACTTGAATGCTTTTCAAAGTGTGGTAAATCAATTGATTGCAATGAAAATAGTTATAGAGAATGAGATGCAAGCCTCTTTATTGCTATGTTCACTATCAAACAGTTGAGAAACTTTTGTTATGACTATTAGTAACTCTATTTCAAATGGTGCATTGTCTATGGAGCTTGTGAAGGGAAATTTGTATAATGAAGAAACAAAAAGGCTTATGACACAAAAAATGCATAGACCCTCATCATAGAAAGTAGAGAAAGAAATATGAATAGATGATAGAAAGGCCATGACAAATTCAGGGTAAGGTCCTAGTCCAAAGATAAAATTAAATGTTTCCATCATTGAAAAGAAATTATCGCATTTCGAAAATGTAAAAAATAGGTAGAATTAGGAAAAAGAAGATGATAAGAAGATTGTATGGATGAGTGATGTATGCTTTGAAACCAATGTGGGGTGTAAGTTGACATTGAAAGAATTAAAGCATGTTCCAAATTCATGCCTTAATTTGATATCAGGTTTTACCTTGGGCAAACAAGGTTATGAAAGCTCACTAAGGGCTCATTAGTTATTGCAAAACGGGAAAGCATGTTGCACTTTGTATAAGACCTAAGGGAGAGTTTGTAATAATGATTTACATGCTACAAAGGGTACTTCCTTGGAGTTGTGGCATAAAGGGCAACATATGAGTGAGAAAGGATTACAAGTTTTCTAGGCACTATTTTAGGGCTCAAGATGAAGGTACAAGTTCTTTCATCAACCTTTTGGGGAAGCCCTTGTGATACGATCTCTTCTTGTTCATTGTTTTCAAGGTAATGAATTTCTACCTCAAGTATTAATATATACTTCTACTAGTTTTTAAGGTGAAGAAATTAACAATGATTTGTTTGTATTTCCATTTTTATTGAAGAGGAAGAAATTTTTTATGTGGTTTTTTACTTTGTTTAATTAAAAGGGTAGTTTTACGTTATATTTGATGTCATTTTTTGTTGTATGTTCTTAGATTATTATTGTTTTTTCTTGTTAGATTCTTGGGGAGTTGTTAGGCATAAGTTTTGGTTTTCTCGATTTATATTTTGATTTTATTTTTAAATAATATTCTGCCTCTTTGGTTGATTCTTTACATCTACCACACATTAATAAATTCATACATCTTAATTTAACAATAAAAGTAGCTAAAAACATGTAAATAAGTAGGAGAATTGAAGGTCTCACTTAATTGGTTAGTTAGTAGTAAAGGCTTGCTATGGTCATCATTCAATCTTGTCTTCAACCTTTAGTTTCCTTAATTTTACCCACTTTGAATAATAATTGGGTTTTGTGTAAGATGAAAATAATTGGTTTAACTGCACAAAAGCCATGCCTAGCTAGGATATATTACTTCAAAAGTCTGACCTCTAGTACAAAATTTTCATGAGTAGAAGGGAAAAGTCCAAGTACCCTCTTATTTTCTTTCCCAATATACACATTTTCTCCTTTCTTTGGGCAAAGGATGCTAAGAAGTAATAACCAAGAAGCTACATAAGGTTGCGTCCTTAGGGCAAATTAATTACTTTGATAGATCTTATAAGCCATTGATTGAATTTCCAACCACGCTATGTTGGTTTTGAAAAGATGTGAGGGAAAACATGAGAGAAAAAAAATGAAGGGGAAAAGTAGAAAAAAATAAGATTTAAAATTAATAAATTATTCTATATAATACTTAAAATTCGTTTGATTTGTTTTAATTGTTAAGGATTAAATAATTTTAAGATACATAATTTTTTAATTAATTTTAATTATATTTTATTTTCTAATATTTTTATAATATAACCAAAAATGAAATTTTCATTTTCCTTCATATTTTTTTTCCTTTTCTTAATACTTTTCAGAAACCAAACACAACTTAAATATTTGTATTGATTGAGTTTGTTTTTTTGGTTGAATAGAAAAAGTTAAAATATTTTGTTTTTTCTATTCAACTAAAAGTATGTAAAAATTGGAGTGGACCGACCGGACCAACTGGTTGGACCGTTTACCAAGAGCATTTCGAGTCCAGTCTGCCGACTTGAGCTACTTATAGATTGGGCGGACTTTGAACCGCTCAAACTGATGATTCAATCGGTGAACTGGTTAACTCTACACTCGGCCCAAAATTAAAATGGGCTTGCCACACTTAGCCCAGTAACATTTATAACCCACTCACCCAAATATGGCCCAATCCCCCAAACAAGGTTGTTATTTCCTATGTGCTGGTCACAAGACTTATATAAAGCTCATACATCAGGCCTTTACTCTTCCGCTGTGGGATGATGGGACGACTCATAAATGTGGAAAGGAGATGATTTTCTGCTGGGGAAGGACTTGAGCCAAGGACTTGGTGGTTATAAAAATGTAATTTGAAACATTTTATTAAATTATTGTTGTACAATTTATATATATCCTTATTAAAATTTTGAAACTTTCATATTTTGAAACATTTAAATAAACATCACATAGATAAAATTAAATATTATAATTTTTCTTCTATATTAAATATGTCTTCATATTTACATATTACACATATTTATTTAATAAAATGAAAAATATTAACATATTTAGATTTATCTTTATTATTATTTTTTGAAAATATCAAATATAAAAAATGAAATATTATTAAGTTTTTAAATTATATATATTCTTAATTTTTATAATTTTATATAAAATATAAATTATATATTTATGATGTCATCGATCACGATTCAACTACCAATTCAATCATTGAACTGTGAACCAATAACTTTTTTAATTTAATGATTGGTCCAATTTTAAAAACATTGATTAAAAGTAACTTGTTAATATCAACCAATATAAGTAAAGTGAATTTATTATTAATAGGTTTAATTCAATTATATTAATTGACATCAACATGTTACTTTTAACTGAATAAAAAATGTCAAACATTTTAACTTTTTTTATTAAGCCAAAAAAAAAAACACCACTAAGTTTTATTTGCTTATACCTTGGCCTATGTTATATTTTTTAAAAGTTCAATATGGCACGACTTTGGTGTGGTACCTTAATATTACAATTGGATTTCAATTCACTTAATTATTGTTTGGTATAAGAAGGATCTGAAATGAAAGCAATTCTTTCCTTTAATATTACAATACGGATGAAAAAGAATTAATTTGTTTACTATTTTAACCCCTACTTGAATCATAAGTATAAATAATTCAAATATGATTTACTTCCATTATAAAAAAAAAATGAATAAACTCCTAAAAAATATTAAATGAAAAATTATTATTAATTAATTATTTGGAGTCTCTACACAAAAATTAAGATGATAAATTATTCATACACCTAAACTATCTTAAATTTAGAGTTTAAATCACTCAAAACAAAAATTACTAATTTTATATATATATATATATATATATATATATATATATATATATATATATATATATATATATATATATATATATATATATGCTATTTCAAAGAATCAATTTTTTTTTATTAATGATTAACCTAAGTATTTTTTTGGTTTAAATATGTGTACGAGTTTATTAATGATTATAAAAATAAAAGATATATAACTAAAAGTAACTCATGTTTTTACTTGAAAAGTAATCCATTTTTTATATAAATATCTTTTACCATTTCAAGCTTTTATAGGTAGATTTTCAAAACAAATATTATTTTTATAAGAGAATAGCGAGAGTATTTTTGTCAAAATGAGACAAAAAAAAAAAAAAAAAGACAAAGGGTTAAATTTTGAAAAATTGGGTTTTTATTGGCTCTTTTAATCAAATAACCCAATATTAAAAGAATATAATAATTTTTATACCATTTTTTTATTCCATGTGGGAATCTATTAGATAAAAAAAAATCATATCTATTTGAAATTTTTTTTTAAGAAGATTTGATAATTTAAAATATTAAAGTAAAAAAAAAAATGATATCAATGGAATACAAAGGAGAAGAGAATGAAAGAAAGAACACAAAAAAAAACATGTACTAATCGTCATTAACACAAATGCTTCCAACATTACTCAAACCTCACATCTTATCATCGACAATCACGTTTTCTTTCCATTTTCAATATGTTATATTTGAATCCTTAGAAAATTTGCGGGAAAATGTAAAGAAAAGAAAAAGAGATGAAAAGTAAAAGGAAAGAAAAAGTGCAAGTAAATAAAAAATAGGTTTAAAATTAATAATTTATTTTTATATATTTCTTTAAACTCATTTTACTTATTTAATTTTATTATATAAAGATTAAATAATTTAAAAATACATAAATTTTTAACTAATTTTAATTATATTTGATTTTCTTTTATATTTTTTTATTGTGAAACCAAATATGAGAAAACAATTTTTCTTAATATTTTTTTTTCTTTACTTAGTACTTTTTAGGAAACAAACATACCACTTAAAAGGAATTGAGTATTGAAATCTTAAGCACTCATATAAACAGAAGCCAGGTATTGATTATTTTAAAGTTTTTGCACTTGTTGCTAGATTGTATACCATTCATATGTGTGGACCCCGCATTTCGGCTCATGCGTTTCCCACTCAATGACGAACTCGATTTTAATTTAAAAGATTGATTTGTTGATTGAAAATGACTTGGAGTCGCCACTTATTTTTGTTTTATTTTTAAAAGGAAAAACAAAATAAGAAAAAAAAACCCTAAGTGTGACTCCTGAAGGAAAAAAATGGGTCTGTGAAAAACCGAGTCTAGATCCGGGGGTCAGGTTACTCATTGGGAAGGTACAGTGGTGAGCCGTAGCACCCCTCTAAGCCCGTATATGTACGACCTCTACTAAACGAATTGAGGAAATTGTGGCAATTAATTAATTAATTATGGATACCAAGAAAAATAATCAATATACAAGTCATGGTGAAAATTAATATGCACGAAAACGATGATGAAATTTAATTACAAGAATACTCAAAATAAATAATAAGAGGATTATGCAAAATAATTTATTGAATTAAATAAATAAAAGATATTTAAAAAAAGGTTTTGAAGAAGTTTCAAATGATTCTATTAAAAATGATTTTGAATTAGTGATTTCCATTTATTCACTTAAAAAAAGGATTAATTTATTTTTTTCAATTTCAGTTGTGTTCAATTTAAAAAAAAAACTATTTACACAGATTGTATCAAAAGAATTTATTACAAAATTTCAATTTGGGCACAAAAATTATTTTTACTTGCTTTTACTAGAAGATAATGAATGTTTACAATTTTATTTACAAAAGTATCTTGATTCATTTTCATTTAAATAAATAAATAAACAAAAATACAAAAAAAAAAATTAAATCTCTATTTCTCAAAATACTTTTAATCTCATTTTAATTAAGGACAAGGAATTCATTTAAAAGAATATTTTTGGACAAATTTATTAAAAATTAATTTTTGGGACAGCTTTAATTACAAAACAATTTTTGAACAATTTTTATTAAGCAAATAAATTTTTGGACAATGTTATTAAAAACAATTTTTCAAATTCTATTAAAAACAATTCTTTTGGATTTTTCTAAATTTTTATAAATAACAATAAAAAACTTTCTTTTATTAAAAATAATATTTTAAAATTATTGTTTTATCCAAACACATTTACTGAATTCTTTCTCTCACTTAAACAAAATTTATAGTTTGTTCGATGTTTAATTCTGTACACAGTCAATAAATATATACAAATAAATATTTACAAGAACTAATAAAAATAAAACCAAATAAAAGTGAGAAATAAAATATGTGTCAAAATAAACTTACCACAAGTTCCACGTGTCATCAACTTGTACTCAGCCAACAAGATTGCAGAATGGGTCTATGCAAAAACAAAGATAGCACAAATGTAAATACCCAAAGATTTGCAAAATCCCAAGCAGATATTCAAACCTAAATTTCAATTTCAAATTAGTCCCATAAATTTCGTCAATTAAAATGAGCCCAAATTACTATAGGTCTTAAACCAAAACATAAAAATAAATAAATAAATAAATAAAAATACAAACACGATCAACCAAACCTAAAATTGGATAAATTAAAATAAAGTTTATTAGGCTTAAATTTAATATTCCATAGTTTAAGCCTAATTTAATATACACCACAATTGTCCCATATCCAAATTAAATAATTCAAATTGACCAAACTCATATCAAATATTCAAATAATCCAACAAATCCCACCCACATTTTGTGCCCCAAAATTCACATCAATTAATAAGCCCACATAAAAAAATATGCTTGATAAAGAGAAATAATATTTCAAACCCAATCCAATAAGACTAAACAAATAACAAATTAACAATAGATCCAAATCCCAATAAACAATATGCGATTGATATAATCCAAATATCCTACATTGATCACTAAATGTAATATAACCTCAAAACCAAATTAACAAATTTCAAATTAATTCATCAACAATAAATTAACTCAGATTTCATATTAATTAACAAAACTCAAACATAAGGCCCACAAACAAATATAAATACACAAATCCAATTTCAATAACAATTACTATTAAAATTAAAATAAGAAAAAAATAAAAAAAAAAGTAATAATAATAATAATAATAATAATAATAATAAAAACGTGTGTGATGGGGGAGTGAGGGGATGAGAGAAATGAGAAGATGGAAAAATAAAAGGAGAAAAAAAGGAAAATAGAGAATGGGAGAGCCGGCTTTGTGGATCTTTTGAGAAGGGAAGCAATAAAAAAATGAAAAAATAAAAATGAAAAAAAATGAAGCAGGGGGAGCTACTGTCGTGTGGGAGAGAGAAGGAAAAGGTGGAAAAAGAAGAATAGAGAGAGAGAGACGGTCGTGGGAGTGAGGAGAGGAGGAAGAAGATGGAGAGAATGGAGGAAAAAAAAAATGGGGGCGGAATGGGGGGCTCGACCTCGGGAATAGTGGGGGAAAGCCTGAAAATGGAGGGCCAAAGGAAAGAAATGAGGGGGAAGGGAGGAGCCAAATCCAGGGGCGGCCGTGGGAAGAAGAGAAAAGTGGGAGCGCCCTCAGTGAGGGAAAAAGTGGGGGGAAAAGATTGGGAATTGGGGGGAAAAGAAAATGGGGGGCAAAATGGGGAGAAAAACAAAAATGAGGGGTAAGGAAAGTGGGGGGCCGGCCATGTGGGAAGAGTGGGAAGAGAGAGAAGAAGAGGGTGGGGTGGTTGGGGAGTAGGAAAGAGAGATGAGAGAGGAGAGAGAAAAATAAAAAAATAAAAAATAAAAATAAAATAGATATAATAATAATAATAATAACAAATAAAATTAATAAGTAAAAATAAGATTTAAAATAATAATAATAAAATAATAAAAATAATAATAATGATAATTTACAAAATAATGAAAGGGTGAGTGGGCCTAAAATAACACATGTAATTGGGATTTAAAATTGGACTTAAAATTAATGTAAAAATAAAATTGGGACAAATTTTGGGGTCCACAAATATGCCCCTCTTCGGTAGAGTTCACAAGTAAAGTGAGTGTATACACAAACGAAACGAAGTGAACTTTGCCGAAGAACAAGAAAGACCACTAAATTTGTCCTAGTATGACATGGGCTCTGAGCTCTCTTGAATGATAAGGCTAGGGAAAAATGACTCTGAACGCCAAAAAGAGGAATGATGTTGACTCTAGGTGCCTGAATGAGTATGCACGATAGCTCCGAAAGCCAATGCCAAGCTGGACAATGGCTTTGAATGCTTAAAACTGATAAAAGTCTGAATGCCTAAAACTGGAAAAGATGATGGCTTTGAACGCCAAAATTAAGAAGTGATGAAGGCTCTGAACGCCAAACTGAAAATAGTGATAGTTATGAATGCCAAAACTGAGAAGCGATGATGACTCTGAACGCCAAAACTGAGAGCGATGATGGCTCTGAACGCTAGAACTGAGAACGATGATGGCTCTGAACGCCAAACTGAATAAGCGATGATGACTCTAAACGCCAAAACTGAAAATAGTGATGGCTCTGAACGTCGAAACAAAGAAGTGATGATGGCTCCGAATGCCAAGACTGGAAATGTCGATGGCTCTGAATGCCGAAACTAAGAAGCAATGATGGCTCCGAACGTCGAAAGCGAGAATGACGATGGATTTGACCGTCGAAACTAGAAATGGTGATGGCTCTAAACGTCGAAACGGATGAGTGATGATGGCTCCGAACGCCAAGACTGGAAATGTCGATGGCTCTGAACGCCAAACTGAAAACAGTGATGGCTCTGAATGCCAAAACTGAAAAGCGATGATGGCTCTGAATGCCAAACTGAAAATACCGATGGCTATGAATACCAAAACTGAGAAGCGATGATGGCTCTGAACGCCAAAACTGAGAAGTGATGAAGGCTCTGAACGCCAAACTGAAAATAGTGATGGCTATAAATGCCAAAACTGAGAAGCGATGATGGCTCTGAACGCCAAAACTGAGAACGATGATGGCTCTGAACGCCAAACTAAGAAGCGATGATGGCTCTGAACGCCAAAACTGAGAATGATGATGGCTCTGAACGCCAAAACTGAAAATAGTGATGACTCTAAATGCCAAAACTGAGAATGATGATGATGGCTCTGAACGCCAAACTGAAAATAGTGATGGCTCTAAACGCCAAAACGGAGGAGTGGTGATGGCTTTGAACGCCAAGACTGGAAATGGATGATGATGGCTCTGAACTCCAAACTAGGAAGTGGTGATGGCTCTGAACGTCGAACGAAGATGTAATGGCTCTGAATGCCATGCAGAAACAAAAACACGACTCTAAATGCCGAAACGAAGATGTGGCTCTAAACGCCAAAACGAAGGTAGGCAATGACTTTGAACGCCAAACTAGGAAGTGGTGATGACTCTGAACGCCGAAACCGGGAATGCGATAGTGATGGCTCTAAACGCAAAACGAGGATGTGATGAAGATGGCTCTGAACGCCGAAACTGAGAAGTGATAATGATGGCTCTGAACGCCGAAACCGGGAACGCAAATCGGAACGTCAAACTAGGAAGTGATGATGGCTCTGATCGCCGAAATCGAGAATGCGACAGTGATGGCTCTGAACGCCAAAACTGAAAATGTGATGAGGATGGCTCTGAATGCCGAATGAGGGGTGATAATGATGGCTCCGAACGCCGAACGAAGATGTGATGATGGCTCTGAACGCCGAAATCGGCACTGTAACTCTGAACGTCAAACTAGGAAGTGATGATGGCTCTGAACGCCGAAACTGAGAATGTGACGATGATGGCTCTGAACGCCGAAACCAAGAATGTGACTCTGAACGTCAAACTAGGAAGTGATGATGATGGCTCTGAACGCCGAACTACAAAGAAGTGATGACTCTGAACACCAACTAAGATGCGATGATGGCTCTGAACGCCAATCTGGGAATGTGACTCTGAACGTCAAACTAAGAAGTGATGATGGTGGCTCTGAACGCCGAACTACAAAGAAGTGATGACTCTGAAAACCAACCAAGATGCGATGATGGCTCTGAACGGCGAAACTAGTGAATCTAGTAGAAAGGCTCCAGAGAGGCTCCAAAGAGTGTCAGGACACAATGAAATTTTAAATCATCAATCCGACACATCTCGTAACTGAGGGCGATCACGCAAAAGCGAGAATCTGCAAATCATGCATCAACAGATATGTAATCTCGGTCATCTTAATCCATAACAGCATCACGCTCATCAAGCTAAGATGCATCTCTCAGATAGAGGGGCATGATGGCATCTGAGTGCCGAGAAATGCGTGCCTGGATGACTCTCGAGAGGCTCCACTGAGGAATCATCATAACAATAGCGAACAAAATCATCGTCTCAGCACGTACTCCATAAGTGGGAACGATCATGTAACTCTTTGGAGATCTCCAAACCTCATCCGAAATGGAAATATGCCCCAGTGTGGCATCAAATATACGATAAGTCAGAAATCCGGTAATACAGAGTCATCTATCATCGGACATGTGATCTCTATGATCCAAATCAAATCCAAACATCCAGGGAACGTCTCTCAGAATAAAAAAGTATGAAAACAACCCGATGTCGAGAAATGCAGACCTGGATGAGTGGCTCCACTGAGGGGTCATCATAAAATAGTGAAAACGTCATCGTCTCAGCGCATACCCCACAAGTGGGGATAAACATGCAACTTCGTGAAGATCGGCAAATCTCATCCAAAACGGAAATATGCCCCAGCATGGCATCAAGTGTATAGTAGGTCTGGCTGAATGGCCCCAAAGAGGCCCCACTGAAGGATCGTCATAAAATAGCGACCACGCCATCATCTCAACACCTATATCGTGAATGGGGATAAGCATGCAAACCCGTGAGGATCTGCAAAATCATATCTAAAAAGGAAATATGCCCCAGTATGGGCTCTGAACGCCGATACTGAGAAGTGATGGCTCTGAACGCCGAAACAGAAAAAATGACGAGGATGGCTCTGAACACCGATACTGAGAGAATAATAGCTCTAGAAGCCAAATCAAAAAGCTAACTCCAAACACTAAACTAGAAGAATAATGGCTCTGAGGCCAAACAAAAAAACTAACTCTAAATGCTAAACTGAGAAAATAATAGCTTTGGAAGCCAAACCAAAAAGCTAACTCTAAACACTAAACTAGAAGGATAATGGCTCTGGAAGCCAAACCAAAAAGCTAACTCTAAATGCTAAAATAAGAAAATAATAGCTCTGAAAGCCAACCCAAAAAGTTAACTCTAAATGCTAAACTGAGGAAGTAATAGCTCTGGAAGTCAAACCAAAAAGCTAACTCTAAAAGCTAAACTAGAAAATAACAGCTCTGGAAGCCAAACGAAAAAAGTAACTCTAAACGCTGAACTAGGAAATAATAGCTCTAGAAGCCAAACCAAAAAGCTAACTCTAAAAGCTAAACTAGAAAATAACAACTCTGGAAGCCAAACCAAAGAGCTAACCCTAAAAGCTAAACTAAAAAATAACAACTCTAGAAGCCAAACCAAAAAGCTAACTCTAAACGCTAAACTAGAAAAATAACAGCTCTGGAAGCCAAACCAAAAAGCTAACTCCAAAAGCTAAACTAGAAAATAATAGCTCTAGAAACCAAACCAAAAAGCTAACTCTAAAAGCTAAACTAGAAGGCCCATAGGTGAAAACCTACGGTGGCGATACAATAAAAAATGCCCATAGATGCCAATCTATGGTGGTGAAACTCTCAAAGGCCCACAGATAAAAAACTATGGTGGTGAAATCTGAAAAAAGGGGGGGATGCCCTAAATAAGAATGACAATAGGGGGATGCCCTAAACAAACTGACGGTAGGGGGATGCCCTAAACGAAATGACAATAGGGGGATGCCCTAAACAAAATGACAGTAAGGGGATGCCCTAAAAGAAACAACAGTAGGGGGATGCCCTAAACAAAATGACAGTAGGGGAATGCCCTAAACAAAATGACAATAGGGCGATGCCCTAAGCAAACTGATAGTAGGGGGATGCCCTAAACAAGCTAATGGTAGGGGGATGCCCTGGGTGATAACTCATAAAGATCGGCAAAGGGGTCTGACAACCATGAAATCAACACGAGACACGGTAAACCCAAAGGGAGGGGGTATGCCCCAGTAGAAAAGCGCTAAAGGGGGTATGCCCCAGTGTGACGACTCGCAAAGATCAAGAAATAGATCGAACAGTGAGAAAGTCCGCAAAAGATCTGGTGGACTCAAGGATGGGGGTATGCCCCAGTGTGAAATAGTAACCAACATAAGACATAGAATGTCACTAAACAAAACACTCTGGGATATGTTCAATGATGATGCAATGCAAAAGATATACATAACCTCAATGAACAAACGCTAATACAAGTCCAAACATCACTGAAACTATGCTGACAAAGCAAAACTAAAATAATGGATCAAACAAATGTTGACCAAAACTCTAGGTCTGAAATGTAAGCAAATCAAGACACGACGTGTCAACTATCAATACAAGAACATCATCACAAATACATCAACAATCTAACAGGCCCTACCATCATGGAAGATGTCGAACCTAAAGTCCAGAGACATGTGAAAACTCAGCTAGAAAACTCAAGACTAGTCCATATCTTCCTCTGATCAAGATAAGAGGATAAGGTCATGTAAGATGGTGAAATATGTGGGCTCAAAAGATGTAAGGCTCTGATAAGATGAGTGCATGTATAATAGAGTCCAATGTAGGATGTATAGGTATGTAACAAAGGAAAATGGGTACCCAAGTCGGACCAAGTACGTCAAGAAGATTGAACCCAGGGTGCCAATGACTCTATAATCCGTCGAGAGCAGCGATCATAAACAGGAAATGGAGTCTCAATGTCAAAATCAGCAAGGTGGCCATGCCCCAGTGTGAATGCATCATCTCAGAATGGGTAGAATGGGTAAACTCTCAGTGTAGAATGATCTCCGGAAAGTAAGTGTCCGACATAAACTGTCATCTCACAAAATCATCATCGATGAGTGGGCCATGCCCCAGTGTAAGCATCTCCAAATCAAACATCCATGAGAAAAGTATAACCAATCATGCATCATCTGATCCGAAATGAATCTCCGCTCCTCAAAGTCATCATGGTAATGTGAAGAGAGTATCTGACCTCCTCTAAAGAAAGAGCATGTCCCAATGTGAACTGGTATCTCTAAGGTCAACCGCCAATGAAAGGGTTATGCCCCAGTATAAGGCAAACCCTGAAATGACTAAACTCCGTTACATGGTCTCATAAGTGTCTGTGTCCTGATCCAATCATCTAGAAAATCTGTCAACAATGATGAGAAGGCTACTCTCCCGTGATCACATCAAAGAAAACATCCGATCATATCTCGTACTCCAATGTGAAATGAATCTAATCATCTCCAAGGAACAGCTATGCCTAAAAACCATCATCGATAGAAAGGGGTATGCCCCTGTGTAAAATACACCAGATGAAATGTGTCAATCCTGTCTCATGCTCCAATGTGAAAAAGAACATCTGATATCCCCCGAGGAATGGACATGGCTCAAAAATCCGCCATCAACTGAGAAGAGTATGCCTCGACATAACGGTCATCCAATAATAAAACTCTCTGAGATGGTGTGCCCCAGTGTAAGACCATACCATAACTCCTGGTCCATCACAATCAGAATGCTCCCGAATCAATCCCAGATATCGCTCACATAAGAGCTATCAAACACAATGCATGATGAGTCAAAAGAACCAGATGAGCTCAGATCACCCGTCATCGAATGTGCGATCCAAGTCATCCACATGTACAATTGAATCAGACCTATAGATCAAATGGGCGTCTCTCGGAAGGAAAGCATGATGACATCGAAGAGTCGCGAGGTGCATGCCTAATTGGGTAACTCCCGAGAGGCTCCACGGAGGAAACATCGTGTCAATGTGTATCTCGTAAGTAGGAATGAGCGTGCAACTGCATGAAGATCCTTAAATCTCAATCGAAAAGGAAATATGCCCCAGTATGGGCATTGAACGTATGACAGGTCAGAAATCGGGCGAGGTGAAATCATCTATCATCGATCATGCGACATAAGTGAAGATCCATAAATCACATCTGAAACGGAAAATATGCCCCAGTATGACATCGAGTGCGCGACAGGTCCGAAGGACAAATGTCATGAAATCATCTATCGTCGCACATGTAACACTGGTCATCCGAATCCATAACTGAATCGTGCACATATGTCCAAGATGTCCTCCCAGATGGAGAGGCATGATGGCATCCAAGCGTCGAGAAGTGCGGAACTAGTTGGATAGATCTCGGGGGCTCCATAAGGTAACGACCATGTCCACGTCTCAGTGAGCATCTAGTAAGTGATGATCGTGCAAGTCCGTGAGGATCCATGAACCTCCAAATGAAATGGGATATGCCCAGTGTGCACCAGAGGTATGATAGGTCAAAATCAGGTGACACCAAATCAATCATCATCAAACTCACGATCCTGGTAATCCGAACACAACTGAATCAGACCTACACATCAAAGAGGCGACTCCCAGAAGAAGAAGCATGACAATATCTAAATGTCAACCAGATCTCAATCACCTGTCCAAGTAGAGGCTGCCGAAGACGACATCTGATCCCATGGCCTCATGGTGGTCTTAAGACACGGGACGTAACGTAGGCCAAGGTGATAGGGTGATAGAAACGAAAGAAAACTAAGCTCAAATACCCGATGATCAAAACTCATGCCCTCATATATGAAATGCAACGTGTATAGTGAATCCCATGAGCCATGGACCTGAGGATGTCTAACGTGAATATGATATCGATAAGGAGACAAATGAAGCAAAATGAACTGATAGTGATATGTATAATGATGATGCGAAGTGAGCATCGAACCCGAGATGGGTCGCCGTAAGAAGAGAATAAGATGTGAAGGGAATGAGATGAATCACAAGCAACGATAAAAGCGACAGCGAAACAATGAATGTGTGAAGAAAAGTGGTGATCAACTCAGATCAAACATGAAGTGAAGTCACATCAATAATGAATGTAATGATGGAAAGGACAATGACTCGGAGTCCTTAGGAGAAGGCCACTCATCTCTCTCACAAATAGATATGACAAAGCAATACAAATAACATGGGATCTCAGAGAGCTCACATACAAACTCTCAATAACGAACATACTCGATAAAAATGACCCCCAAACATCAATATACATACTCAATGATAAAAAATAATACACACCTGCGTTTTTTTTTTTTTTTTTCAATTTTTCAATTTCAATTTTTTTTTCCAATTTTTTTTTTTTTACATATATACAAACACGCGTACCCTGAACATGAACAAATAAACCCCAAAGATGATATCAATAACAAATAGACACACTCCCAAGTGCTAAGGTAACAAACAAACTCTCTCTAACAAGATGACCTTCTCAAACTAAGGATCTCTAAACCAGTGTCCGCGAGATAGATGGTCGAAATGATGTGACTATCCCCCATGTGATGAACTGAGGAGGCTCACCACTCAGGGTGGAGAGAATATGAGACAAACAAATAGTAGATGGGATAAGGAAGAAGAGATGAATAACACAACCAATAAGATGAGATGAAAATGCAGAGGTGCAGTGATAGGAAAAGATGATGAGAAAAACATGCCCCTAGGTCCAAGGCTCATGAAACTCCCAAACAATGCATGCATACATTAAAGGGCCCCTGTCCCGGTGTGAAAATGTGAGCAAGGCGATAAGAAAGAAAGGCTATAATACGCATGTGAGGCTCAATGGGCTAGCAACGGACTATGTATCACAAGGGTGAAAGGGTATATGGCTAACCGAAATGATGGCCACCCATCCTGCGACCATGGTCTCAAAATAGTTCCTCTTAGCTGATCCACATTGGTTGGCTCTGAGAATCGATTTCCATCTAGATCCATCAACCATGCAGCGTCCTTTAGGGTCAACTCCCTAATGAAATAAAGTTCGCTCCAGCTGGGTCCGAACTTCCCTCTAGGATCTCTAATCAATCCTCTGATGAACCTCAAGACTAGTCACCTCTCCATAATGGTCAATCAACAATCTCTGCTATCTTCCCCCACCAGCGGGAGATGAAGGAAGAAATGGACTCATCTGATCTCTGTCTGGAACCCTCAAGCTCTCTCCTCGGCACATCTACGATAGTACTAAATGAAAACTGTCACAGAAACTCTTAAGCTAAGTCATCCCATGTCCTGCGTCGCAAGGACTCCAAAGATGCGAACTAATGCTGGGCTGCGCCACTCAGAGATAAAAGAAACATGGTGATCATCTGTGACTCGTCTAACCCATGGACCCTCATCACAGTACTGTAGAGTTGAAGATGAATACATGGACAACCAACGCCTGTGTACCTCTCAATGTCAGGCATCCTGAACTTGGCTGGTAGATTGGCTACTAGTATACTATCAAAATATCCCAAGTCCATGAACTGTCAGATACTTTCAACTGCTTGATACGCTACTCATACAATCCATACATGAATGAGTATCCTCAAGGACTGTCTACTCTGCTGACTGTTTATCTCCTGCTTGAGACTGGTCAAGGCCTCCTAATAGAAACCATGGCGGCCGTGAACTGATCAACTGTGACAATCCGCCAATCCATGTCTGATCTCTCGAAAAAGTGAACTAATCTCCCCTCTACTCTGACCCAAGATGACAAATCCACACTGAGAATGAAAAACCAATCCCGAAGAGCATGAAGCATAAGATACCTGAATAGAATCCATGGCGTCTGTGAACTAGTCAATCGTGACAGTCTACTGATCTATGCCTGACCTCTCGAAAAACCAAACTGAGTTCCCCTATGCTCTAACCCAAGATGGTAAATCCACACTGAGAATGAAGAACCAATCCTGAAGAGCATGAAACACGACATATGGTAGGCACAGGGAAAACATGGAAGAAATGCTAGTCTGAACTGGAATGAGTAAGACATCAAAGTGTAGAAGAACTGTCCGACTGTAACTCAAACCCATACTGATCTCTATGTACTCTCATTGGAGACTAAAAGAGGGAATACTGAATCCCAACTATGACCAAAGAGGCTCTGAAGTATAAAAGGCCCTCAGATGCACCCACGTGTAGGTAGGGAGTCCTAATAGAAGGATCTACGACTCAACCTACGAGGTCAAGGTGACTCTAAATGGATATGGGTGGACTTTAAAAGATCCCTAGCAGAAGCGATCATACCCTCCGACGGTACGCAACCCTCTGCACGCCTCCAAAGAGACGGGGCGCTTCCATGTAAGGTGGTCATCACATCCACACATGCACTACCTCGACATCCCAGGGGTTCCTATGGTGAAACCTCTCAACTCTCAACACTCAATGGTCAACTAGAGTGCACAGTGAATGGTGTGGGTGCATCCGAAAACCCTAATGAAACTAAAGAGAGGGGAAACACACTGATCGCACAACTATCCAGAAACCTAGCTCGGGGCTATACAGGTCTTCAATGATCGGACTCCAATCAGCATCGATATGTCGGTCTCCTCCAGAACGCTCCCAGACATTGGTATAGCCCATCGCTAGACCCACTCCTAATCGCTAGCTCGGTCGAAGAGCAAACAAAGCAACAAATCTCATATCATAATACGAGATCAAGAAAAACAAGATTGACCGGAGACTAGAGAGTTGGAGGTAAGGGGATAGATGTGTGTCCCACACAGACAAACAATACATGCATCACATAAAAGAATAGCAGTCATGCACCAAAGCAGTCATGCAAATAACAGGTATATAACTCATATCTACACACAAGCTAGGCAAGAATATGATAAGCAAGATAGAAATATACAAGAATAGGCAATATGTCGAGATAAACAAGATGATATACAACAAATAGAATCATCATGCAAGATGAATGAGATATACAAAATGAAACATACATGTCCAGGAAAGCAAGATAATCATACAACAAGAAGAGTCACTATGCTAAAGTAGGTAAGAGAATCAATCGATGTAATCAACATGTCAACATCACAAATGAACATAACAGTCAAACATATATTACAGACAAACATATCAAAGCTCTCAATGTGTAATCAACAACCAATCATACCAAGACACATAGAGAGGGGTATCAATTAATCAATCAATCAAACGCCATATTCCCCTCAACTCGAGTTCAAGTTTGACCCTCTAAAAATCCCCAGTGGAGTCGCCATTTTGTGGACCCCGCATTTCGGCTCATGCGTTTCCCACTCAATGGCAAACTCGATTTTAATTTAAAAGATTGATTTGTTGATTGAAAATGACTTGGAGTCGCCACTTATTTTTGTTTTATTTTTAAAAGGAAAAACAAAATAAGAAAAAAAAACCCTAAGTGTGACTCCTGAAGGAAAAAAACGGGTCTGTGAAAAACCGAGTCTAGATCCGGGGGTCAGGTTACTCATTGGGAAGGTACGGTGGTGAGCCGTAGCACCCCTCTAAGCCCGTATATGTACGGCCTCTACTAACGAATTGAGGAAATTGTGGCAATTAATTAATTAATTATGGATACCAAGAAAAATAATCAATATACAAGTCATGGTGAAAATTAATATGCACGAAAACGATGATGAAATTTAATTACAAGAATACTCAAAATAATAATAAGAGGATTATGCAAAATAATTTATTGAATTAAATAAATAAAGATATTTAAAAAAGGTTTTGAAGAAGTTTCAAATGATTCTATTAAAAATGATTTTGAATTAGTGATTTCCATTTATTCACTTAAAAAAAGGATTAATTTATTTTTTTCAATTTCAGTTGTGTTCAATTTTCAAAAAAACTATTTACACAGATTGTATCAAAAGAATTTATTACAAAATTTCAATTTGGGCACAAAAATTATTTTACTTGCTTTTACTAGAAGATAATGAATGTTTACAATTTTATTTACAAAAGTATCTTGATTCATTTTCATTTAAATAAATAATAAACAAAAATACAAAAAAAAAATTAAATCTCTATTTCTCAAAATACTTTTAATCTCATTTTAATTAAGGACAAGGAATTCATTTAAAAGAATATTTTTGGACAATTTTATTAAAAATTAATTTTTGGGACAACTTTAATTACAAAACAATTTTTGAACAATTTTTATTAAGCAAATAAATTTTTGGACAATGTTATTAAAAACAAATTTTCAAATTCTATTAAAAACAATTCTTTTGGATTTTTCTAAATTTTTATAAATAACAATAAAAAACTTTCTTTTATTAAAAATAATATTTTAAAATTATTGTTTTATCCAAACACATTTACTGAATTCTTTCTCTCACTTAAACAAAATTTATAGTTTGTTCGATGTTTAATTCTGTACATAGTCAATAAATATATACAAATAAATATTTACAAGAACTAATAAAAATAAAACCAAATAAAAGTGAGAAATAAAATATGTGTCAAAATAAACTTACCACAAGTTCACGTGTCATCAACTTGTACTCAGCCAACAAGATTGCAGAATGGGTCTATGCAAAAACAAAGATAGCACAAATGTAAATACCCAAAGATTTGCAAAATCCCAAGCAGATATTCAAACCTAAATTTCAATTCAAATTAGTCCCATAAATTTCGCCAATTAAAATGAGCCCAAATTACTATAGGTCTTAAACCAAACATAAAAATAAATAAATAAATAAATAAAATAAAATAAAAATACAAACACGATCAACCAAACCTAAAATTGGATAAATTAAAATAAATTTTATTAAGCTTAAATTTAATATTCCATAGTTTAAGCCTAATTTAATATACACCACAATTGTCCCATATCTAAATTAAATAATTCAAATTGACCAAACTCATATCAAATATTCAAATAATCCAACAAATCCCACCCACATTTTGTGCCCCAAAATTCACATCAATTAATAAGCCCACCTAAAAAATATGCTTGATAAGAGAAATAATATTTCAAACCCAATCCAATAAGACTAAACAAATAACAAATTAACAATAGACTCAAATCCCAATAAACAATATGCGATTGATATAATCCAAATATCCTACATTGATCACTAAATGTAATATAACCTCAAAACCAAATTAACAAATTTCAAATTAATTCATCAACAATAAATTAACTCAGATTTCATATTAATTAACAAAACTCAACATAAGGCCACAAACAAATATAAATACACAAATCCAATTTCAATAACAATTACTATTAAAATTAAAATAAGAAAAAAATAAAAAAAAAAGTAATAATAATAATAATAATAATAATAATAATAATAATAATAATAATAATAATAATAATAATAATAATAATAAAAACGTGTGTGATGGGGGAGTGAGGGGATGAGAAGGGAAGCAATAAAAAAATGAAAAAATAAAAATGAAAAAAAATGAAGCAGGGGAGCTACTGTCGTGTGGGAGAGAGAAGGAAAAGGTGGAAAAAGAATAATAGAGAGATAGACGGCTGTGGGAGTGAGGATAGGAGGAAGAAGATGGAGAGAATGGAGGAAAAAAAAATGGGGGCGGAATGGGGGGCTCGACCTCGGGAATAGTGGGGGAAAGCCTGAAAATGGAGGCCAAAGGAAAGAAATGAGGGGAAGGGAGGAGCCAAATCCAGGGGCGGCCGTGGGAAGAAGAGAAAAGTGGGAGCGCCTTCAGTGAGGGAAAAAGTGGGGGAAAAAGATTGGGAATTGGGGGGAAAAGAAAATGGGGGGCAAAATGGGGAGAAAAACAAAAATGAGGGGTAAGGAAAGTGGGGGGCCGACCATGTGGGAAGAGTGGGAAGAGAGAGAAGAAGAGGGTGGGGTGGTTGGGGAGTAGGAAAGAGAGAGGAGAGAGAAAAATAAAAAAATAAAAAATAAAAATAAAATAGATATAATAATAATAATAATAATAACAAATAAAATTAATAAGTAAAAATAAGATTTAAAATAATAATAATAAAATAATAAAAATAATAATAATGATAATTTACAAAATAATGAAAGGGTGAGTGGGCCTAAAATAACACATGTAATTGGGATTTAAAATTGGACTTAAAATTAATGCAAAAATAAAATTGGGACAAATTTTGGGGTCCACAATATGATAATTGCACTTGGAACTCAGAAAAGGTGGAAGATTCACTAAATAGATGTGAAGTCAGCTTTTTTTAATGGTGTACTTGAAGAAAAAGTTTTTGTTGAACAACCACTAGGGTATATTAAGGAAGGGCAAGAGAAACAAGTTTAGAAACTCAAAAATGCATTGTATGGGTTAAAACAGACACCATGTGCTTGGTACACTTGAATTGATACTTATCTATTACAATGTGAATTTCAAAAAGAGTCCTTTTGTGCATACACTTTATATTAAATCAAATTCTAATGGTGATATAATTGTTATATGCCTTTATGTGGATTATTTAATTTTTATAAGAAACTATCAACAGATACTTGAAGATTTTAGAGAGGCAATGAAACAATAATTTCAAATGATAGATTTAGGATTAATGTCCTATTTTCTTGGAATTGAAGTCCAACAAATAGATGATGGTACCTTTAACTCATAAAAGAAGTATGTTATAAACATTCTAAAGTGATTCAAGATGGAATCATCATCAGCAATTTGTACTCCTATTGTAGAGTAATTAAAGATGAAAAATGAAGACATTGGAGAATTAGTAAATCCCACATATTTCAAGGGCATAATAGGCAGCCTTCGTTATTCAACTTCTACTAGACCAAATATTATTTATGGAGTAGGAATTATCAATCGATTTATGGAAAAACTATATTAGTCACACTTGCAAGCGGTAAAGCGAATTTTAAGGTATGTAAGTGGTACTCATGATCATGGACGTTTCTACTCCTACTCAAATAACTTCAGTTTAGTGGGCTACATAGGAAAAATCTAGGGAGGTGATGTAAAGACTAGAAAGAGTACTAGGTATGTTTTTTTATCTTAGAACAAGAGCTTGTCATGGTCATCAAATAAGCAACAAGTTGTGACATTATCAACTACAAAAGCTAAATACATGGGAATTATTTTCGTAGTATGTTAAGTAGTTTGCCTTCGCAGGATGCTTAGTGAATTGAAGAATGAACAAAAGGGTTCTACAAAGATTTTATGTGATAATAAATTTGTTATTGCATTAACAAAGAATCCAATGTTTTATGGTAGAAGCAAACACATAAGCATCAAATTTCATTATATTAAGGAACTCGTGAAAAATCAAGAGATTAAATGAACTTGAATTTTGTAGATTGAAAGATCAAGTTGCAAATATTTTTGCAAAGCTATTAAAGACGAATGTGTTCGAGAAGTTGAAGATCATGCTTGGTGTGATTGACTTTAGAACTCGGATTAAGGGAGATTGTTAAAATTATAATTCGACTTAAAGTCAAATTAGAATAATTTTAGGAATTTGAGAAATATTATAAATTGTTATTTATTTAGATTTCCTATGTTAATTAGAACTTTTGGTCTAATAGGAATCAGAGTCCTAGTACTAAGGATGAAAATATTGATAATCATAGATATATCGGTACTTCGATTTTAAGAAAATATCGAATACATCAGCGGATATTTTGACACAATATACCAGTGGACCTAAAATTGATCAAAACTTATAAAAATGTAAGAAAAAACTCTTAAAAATGAAATTAAAAAATATAAATTTTTTAATTGTACATTGATTATTAAATTATATCAAATATTATTCGATAATAATATTGTGATATTTGATTATAATCTGTATAATTTTAAAATATATTTAATATTAAAATTATGATATATTTAATTTAATTGTATTAGTTAATATAAAATAAATAATGATATATGTATATTTTTTTAATATTTAATTAATATATTAATGAGATTAAGAACATTATGAAGAAAATCATCATGATAATTTTTATATTTTTGATAATCAATTAAATGAAAATTTTCATTTAATTATAAAATAATTATAATTAATTTGTTCTTTTAATATTTTGTTTCTATGATAACCTTTAATATATATATATATTTGGTGCATTATACTTATGAAGGGGTGAGCTTGCCCTAGTGGTGAGTTAAGGTTCATGCCGAACCTTTTGGACGAGGTTTGAGTCCTGTTCAAGACCCCTTGTAGAAAATTGTGGCATTTTTAAACTTTGACCGCCACACTCGTGTTGAATATTTGGTTTGACCGTTTTGATCAATGTTGATTGCCCAAAAATGTTGGGAAATATCAACAAAAAATCAGTAAAATACTAATAAATGCTGAAATTTTTAGAAATTTTGCATAATGGAAATTTCACCTGTCTGTTCCATGTTGGTGAGCGTCGATAAGCGATATATCGGATTCGCCAATATATATGGAATTTTTGTCCATACTTAGTATAAGTATAATTAGTTTATTTTAAATAGGTTGTTATTACGTTTAAAAATAGAATGTATTACTTTAGTAAAAATATTATCAATACCCAAAATTATGGGTTACAACACTTTATGTTGAAAGTGCCACCTTATTCAGAATTGTAGACACAAATATTTATGGACCACATTATATAATCGTCTCTAGGAATAATAATAAAGTAGAGTGTGAGACTCATGTAGAAGGATCTCTTATCGACGTCCATGTATTGGACGACCATAATGTATCGGACGATTTGGCTGCGGAGGTGTGATGGTTGGACTTTCCCTGCTACTCTGACGTAGTTGTTTGTCTGTCAATAAGAGTAAAACAAGAAACTAGCATTAGATAGAAAAGATTATTTCAAGGAAACTTTTCCTCATACTTCATATAAAAGGAATTCTAATATAAAGAACGTTGTCAAAGAAAAATCAAATATTCGATAAAATATTAAAATCATTTGTACTGAAGTACTTGATTTTTTTTTCTCAAACACATTTCTAAATGAAAACACTTTCATTAAAAGCATTTTGAATAAAAGAACAATCAGACACACTTAAACTTTTATTGGCTTATATTGAAAAGTAATAATTTTTTATTTCTAATTTTTTAAAAGTGATTTTTAAAGTTAAAAAAGGAAGATATATACTTTTTATATCATATGTTCTAGTTTTGAAACATGAAGTGTATTCAGTTTAATATTAGATGGTATTTGTTTTTTTAACTTTTTGTAGAAAGCAAGTTGCTTTCAGATTTTAGTTTTTTTTTTTTTTTTTTACTTTTTGTTAACTTATTATTTATTTTTAAAAAAAAATTATTGAATAGAAAAAATTAAAATATTTTACTTTTTCTCAACGATAAAAGTAACTTGTTGATTTTTCTATTCTTCTTAATACTTAATATCAATAAAAATATTAAAACAATAAACAACTTAACACTTAAGTATTATTTAATTTTAAATTAGTAAAAAAACAAATAAATACACCTAAATTGGCTGAAATTGATTAAAAGTGGCTTCCCATCAATGAATAAAAAAAAATTGAGATAAGGGAAAGTGTGCACCTTGAAAAGCTGAGGAAGGCAGGATTCTTGCCTCTATCAATAGAGACCAATGATTCATCGACAGCAAGATAAAAGCTACAAGCAAAACATAGACAGCAGCACTCATAAACAATCTTCCCATTATTCGAGTCTCCCAACTAGATCAATTTTAATATCTAGAGAGAGAGAGAGAGAGAGAGAGAGAGAGAGAGAGAGAGAGAGAGAGAGAGAGAGAGAGATAGGGAGAATGGAAGGGAGAGAAACCTCTTGCCAAGTGATAAAATGAGCAGTATTTTTTATACCCTTAGTTAGAAGCCAGAAATTTGAAAGGTCCGAGTCAGCCTAGTCCTTTTAATAACTTGCAGTATGGCACAAGGGATCTTGAAATAAACATTAATCTACATTGAATGGAAATGCGCAAGTAATGACTCATTTCCTCATCCCGTTCTTTGAACAACAGATGATTCACCTTGTCATATGCCCAACACCCACTCTAAGAGCATGAAAATTATTTTACACTTCTAAGTTAGAAAATTTAGAGAGTGAATGATTCAAACAAATTTATTATAATTGAAAAGTTATTAATCACCAAATACATGTTCAAACTAAGTAAAAACATATTACATTCCCGAAAGTAATGGTCGAAACTATTGTTAAAACCCAAAAATTCAAATATTTCAAAGACTTTTACTCTCACAAATCAATAAATGAAGCCCAATTAAGCGTGATTTTTTTAATTTTTAATTTTATTTTTATAACGTGGTTGAAACTAAACTTTATTAGTGCTGGTAATTTCAAACCAAACCCCTAAAAGTCAGGTTTTAATGTAATTACATTTTTCACTAAAGAATGTAAAGGTGGATAATAATTCTCTTCCTGGCTAAGGACATATAAACCAAAGTCAAACAAATTTTCTTTTTCATTTTATTGAAACTTACACAAAACATAATGACTCTATATCTTTGTGTTATAGACAATTAAAAATAATCTAACACATTTTCATACAAAAATATATTTGATTTATATAAAGAAACAAATAGCATTCATATATATATATATATATATATATATATATATATTCAAAATTTGTATTAATTTCTTAAATACTTAATTTTTTTTAAGAACTTAATCATACCTAACATAATATAAGAAAAACGATTAATTAATTTCAACTTAACTAATTAGTTTCTAAATTCTCGATTTATGTAACACTTTTATTTTCTAAGTTATTGTCTAAACCAAATCTATTCAAAACCTATTCCTTCTATTTATTTGAATTAAACATATTATTATTATTATTATATTTATTCG